>NW_026614604.1:0-171335 GCF_030052815.1 Hevea brasiliensis | reverse complement strand
AAAATATTGATTAATAATTCTATAACATTATACTATTTTATATATTAATAAGTTTTTGAAAATTTGTGTTTTAAAATTTCTTTCTAGTCATTGGTTCCAGTTATAGATAATGAGATGATATTACAATATTTCAAATTTAATTTATAAATAATGTTTATTAATTATTCAAACTTTAGCAGCCAGAATAGTCTTTACTCTTTAGTGAGGTATTGAAAACAGCTATTAGTCTCCGAGTTGTGGAAATAATTTTTTGAAAAATATTTTATATATTTTTTAATATTGTGATATTTAAAAAATAAGTCAATAAAAATATTTTTTTAATTAAAGAGAAAAATAAGTCAATTTTAAGAAAAATTATATTTTTTTAAAAATATATATATATAATATAAATACATATTATTAATTTAAACTGTATATTTTTTATCTTTTATTGATTATTATGCTGATTTTATATATATTCCATGATTTATTTGTTACTCTCTCCGTCTCGATATTCTAATCCAGCTTTCTATTTTCGGCATCCTATATATCAGTCTCACTTTTGATTTTGATAAATTTTTTTATTTACAATTACTATATTACCCTTGTATTAAAGTTAATGTTGTTGGCCATTTAAATAGGGGCATTTTAAGAAGAAACATGAAAAAATATTTAATTAAACTAATATATCTGAAAAGCTCTTAAACTGTGTAAAATTTTTGTGGGAGTAAATCTTGGGACGGAGAGAGTATTCAAATAATGACTTTTAATTCAAAACTGGGAAGGAAACTTTGTGCTCTAAAATTTCTACTCAATTACCATTTTACTAGTTGTTCAATATTTGACTATTTTGATTGAAAACTCTCTCCTTTTATTATATAAAAAATATATATTCATCTTCAATTTGATTTGATAAATCTTTAAAGGAAAAAATATATATTCATTTTCAATTAAAGAAAATTAGAATCAATTTGCTTCAAACTTATATTTTTCTTAAACTTGATTTTGGCTATTCAAATTCTAATAAAATTTACTTTATGAATCTCAACTCTGAAATTAATTTAGCTATTAATTAATTTAATCTTTATTTACTTACTAGTAATTTAATGAATTAGCATTCTGTTTAGGAATTTATTTGCTTACTTTATTGATTTAAAATTGTAATATCATATTATATGCATATATTATAATAGAAATATTTGTGATTTTCTTAATTTAAAGTAAAAATTAAATAAAAATTTAAACTACTAAGTCAGGTCAGTCAATAAAAATATATTAAAAATAATTCTATAACATCATGATATATTATATATTAATAAGTTTTTGAAAAATTATTTTTTAATATTTCAAATTTAATTTATAAATAATGTTTAGTACTAAATACCCCTTTAGTGAGCTATTGAAAACGACTATTAGGCTTCGTGTTTTGTGGAAATAATTTTTTGAAATATATATTTTTTTATCTTTTAATATTTGGATATTCAAGAATACGATAAATAAATTATTTTTAAGAAAATAATTTTATTTTTTTAAAAGAAAAAAATTAATTTTTAAATTATAATAATTTTATTAAAATATAAAATGCGCATCATTTTTTAATAAATTGAAACTAAATAATGAAAATTATTTTCATTCAAAAATAACTATAAAGTGCTATCAGTTTTTTCAAAAGTTGAATTGCAAACTATTCACCTCATAAAAAGATGGATTATTATATATCCCATGTTTTATTTATTATTTAATAATGAGTATTTTAATTCAAACTTAGAAGGAATCTTCATGAATCATACTCTAAATTTTCTAATAAATTGCCTTTTTATTAGTTGTTCAATATTGACTATTTTAATTAAAAATTCTCTCTTTTTATTATAATATATATATATATATATTTTCATTTTCAATTATATTTGATAAATCTTTAATTTTAATAACTACGTAAAAATTTTTTTTAATTACTTGGTTAAATAACATTGCAATAAATATTATGTCGCAACACCAATTTTAACATCCTTAAAATTTGATATTAAAAATAAGAATTAATAATATCCATAAACCGCTAAATGTTTATGAAAATTATTTTAAAAAATTCTAACTATGAAATTTTTATACGTAAAGTGGTATTTTGTTAATTTATTTTTTAAATTTAACTTTTTTATTAAAAATATCTCTTTTTTTTTTATAATATATTCACTTGTTATACTATTAGATAAACATTATAAAATACCATTAATGTGTTCTTTACTTAATAAATTAACTTATCCCATATAGATAATTTTTAGCAGGCCTAGAAAGATAGTCCAATAGGTTTTTTTTTTTTAATAAATAATTTGTAAAAAAATTTTAATTGAATTTTCATATAATTAAAATTGATTTATATTTTTTAAAATATTTTTTTTAAAATTTAAAATAATTAAATTTTTTATTTTAAATATAAGATTTACAAAAGTAATTAAATTAAAATTTATTTTTTTTAAATTTCTAATTTTGCTTTCTAATTACTTTGTTTCTAAACTAAACTTTATCCCAATTAATTTTAATTCCTAATTCTAATTAAACTTAGACTCTAACATAAATCCTCTTCTCCTATTCCTTCTACAAATTTTTTATTAAAATATTAATTAATAAGTGCTTTTTTCATATATATAAAGTTAATAATTAAGTAATAATTAATAAGTGCTTTTTTCATATATATAAAGTTAATAATTAAGTAATAATTAATAAATTATACAATAAGAACTAATTTTCTCTCTTAAATAAAATAAATTTTATCACAAATTAATAAATTTATGATTAAGGAAAAAATCAAATAAGCCCCTTTACTTTCAATTGAGGGCAAATAAATTCAAAATGAAGTTTTAAATCAACTGTGCTCTTGTACTTTCTAATTAACACCAATAAGTCACTACCTAATAAAATATTATGTTTTCAAAATTTTTAAAATTAAAATTATTTATTATTATTAATTAAAATAAAATTAAAAAAAAAGAAAATGAAGAACATGGTGAATAAAAATTAATTAATATTAAAATTCTTATTTTTAATATTTATTATTAAAAAGGAAAAAAAATAATTTCCCTAAAAATGAGTGTATTGGGTCTTAATTAGAAAATTCTATCCTTATTTAACAAAAAATTTAATTTTGAGTTTATTTGACTCTCGATTAAAAGTAAAGGACTTGAGTTTATTTATTTTTCTATTTTTAATTTATATATAAAAAAATTAAATTAGAAAACTTTTTATATTATTTTTCTATGATTTTTTTATTGTAATATCTAATTTTAAAGTTTTATTATATTTTAATTATTTATTATTATTAAACAATTACATTTATCTTAATTATTATATATTATTTCTAAAAGAAATAACCACATTGCAATTATAATAGATATGGGATTGAGAAGGAATTTCTTTTATGAAAAATTATTTCTAATTTATTACTTTAGCCTATTAATTTGTAAAGTCATAGCAACTCATGTGTATTTTGAAGCGACTCTGCGCCTGCATTTATGGGCCTTAAAAAAATAAATACTCTTAGATTTCGTTTATTTTATTTTATATTTTTTAATATTTAATAAATATAATAAATAAGTTAAAAAATATTTTTTAATAAAAAATTAAATAATTTTTTAAAAAATAACTTCATCTCATTTTATAGATTTTGATAATTTTATTAAAATATAAAAATATTTATATATACATAATACAAACATATAACATTAATTTAAAATTACAATAAAAAATATTTTCATAAAAAATATTTATATATGTATAAATTATTTAATAAAGAAAAAATTGATTAATAATTCTATAACAATATATTATATCTTAATAAGTTTTTGAAAATTTGTGTTTTAAAATTTCTTTCTAGGTCTAGACCCAAGTCGTTGTTTCCAATTATAGTTGATGAGATGATATTACAATATTTCAAATTTAATTTATAAACAATGTTTATTAATTATTCAAACTTTAGCAGCCAGAATACTCTTTGCTCTTTAGTAAGGTATTGAAAACAGCTATTAGTCTCCAAGCTGTGGAAGTAATTCTTTGAAAAATATTTTATATATTTTTTAATATTTGTGATATTTAAAAAATAAGTTAATAAAAATATTTTTTTAATTAAAAAGAAAAATAAATCACTTTTAAGAAGAATCACAATTTTTTTAAAATATTTACATATATATTATAAATACGTATCACTAGTTTAACACATTGATTTACACATTCTTTGCCTTCTATTGATTATAATGCTGACTTTATATATATCTCATGATTTATTTGTTACTCTCTCTTGTCTCAATATTCTAGTCCCGCTTTCTATTTTCAGCATCCCATATATCAGTCTCACTTTTAATTTTGATAAGTTTTTTTTGTTTAAGATTTCTATATTACTCTTGTATTAAAGGCCAATTGCACATTTATTGTTGTTATGATATTTAGATAGTGAAAAATTTTTAAACTTGACTCATTAATATTGGAATTAAAAATTTACATTTTCTCTCTTGAAATCCCATCTAGATGAATATGAAGTATTAATTGAAAAAGAATATGAAGCATTAAACTAACATAGCTAAAAAAACTCCTAAACTGTGTAAAATTTTTGTGAGACTAAAATATTGAGATGGAGAGAGTATTCAATAATGACTTTTAATTCAAAACTTGGAAGGAAACTTCGTACTCTAAAGTTCCTACTCAATTACCATTTTACTAGTTGTTCAATATTTGACTATTTTAATTGAAAACTCTCTCCTTTTATTATACATAAAAAAAATATATTCTGTTCAATTTTATTTGATAAATCTTTAAAGGAAAAAATATATATTTATTTTCAATTAAAAGAAATCAGAATCAAATTTCTTTAAATTTATATTTTTCTTAAACTTGTTTTACCTATCCAAATTCCAATGAAATTTACTTCATAAACCTTAACAAATTCCAATGAAATTTACTTCATAAACCTTAACTCTTGAATCAACTTAGCCATTAAATAATTTAGTATTTTTTTGCTTGTTAGTAATTTAATGAATTAGCATTCTGTTTAGGAATTAATTTACTTGCTTTATTATTATTTTCTCATATTTCAATTTAAATTGCTGAATCTCATCCTTTAATTTATGTACCTTATTGTTAGTTTAAATAATAATAATTTTTATAATTTGGTACTCAAATATCAAATTTTTTTGGAATGATATTTTTTTTTTACTATTTGAACGAATTGTATGCTTATATAATATAAATCAATTACAAATAATATTTTTTCAAGTAGTTTCTATACTATTCAATGTGATGTGATACTATTTCAGAAAATAAAATTTTAAATAATATTTTTTAAAGTAATTTTTATATTATTTAACATGACATGACATCACTTTAAAAAATATCATTTAAAATAATATTTTTTTAAACATTTTAATACGATGTGACATTATTTTAAAATATTTTTTTAAGTAACGTTTTCTTAAATAAATATTATTTTAATAAATAATTTCAAAATCACATTGTATGTATAAATAATTTTTTAAATTATATTATTTAAAAAATTAATCCATTTTTGTAGCTCTACGGATATCGTGGACGGTGGATGACCACACAAGTGTTTTTTGACTTTTATTATTACTTCCCTCACACTAATACTTTTTAAGGCAACTGCTGCACGACAGTGTATATAGGAAGATTCTTATGTATAACCGATTTCTTATAAATTAAATATATAAATAAATATAGTTTATATGTATAATAGATAAATTTTATTATATATTTTAATATCTATAAATTAAGTATAAATAAAATAAATCTTATGTAAACATATTATTTATATTAATTTCAAAAATTCGGTTAATTAATAAGTGAATTTGCTCTATATTTTATTGATTAAATTTAGCTTTTAAAGTCTTAAAAATATATATATATATATATATATATATATATATATATATATATATATATATATATATATATATATATATATATATATATATCATTAAAATAGAGCAACAGAATGGCGCTCTCTGCTTTTGTTTCTTATTTTTTCTTTTATTACTTTTTTATCATGAATTGCTAGGAAGGAGACGTGTACTTGTAAAGATTTTTCATGAGCCTAACTTTGTTCAAAGATATGTGTTCGTTAATTGAAAAGTCCACTGCCCACGTAATAATGCCAACCCTTTTTTCTTTTTTAATTTTTTTAATAATATATTAATATTAGTATTTTTTATTTTTTTTATCTAAATTTAATAACTGAATAATAAAACAGTATAAATAATGCCTCTTAATAATTTTTTTTGAAATTTTTTTATTAAAATATTAATTAATAAGTGCTTTTCTCATATATATAAAATTAATAATTAAATAATAATTAATAAATTATACAATGATAAATAATTTTCTCCACAAAATTAATAAATTTATAATTAGAAAAAAAGCAAATAAGCTTCCTTCAAATTATTAATTTTAATATTTTTTTATTAAAAAATTAGAAAAATTAATATTTTTTCCTTAAAAATTGGTATACTTAGTCTTAATTAAAAAATTTTATCCTTAATTAAGTAAATATATAATTTTGAGCTTATTTAACTCTCAACATAAAATTCAAGAGTTTAGTCGATCTTCTTTTTATTTATAATTTATACATAAAAAATATAAATTTAAAACCTTTAATTTTATATTATTTTTCAGATGAGTTTAGATTCATGTACATGTGTTTTTTTTCTTTTCTTTTTTTTATTTTAATTGTTTCAATATTCTCAATTTTTATCTATGATTTTTTTATTGTAATATTTAATTTTTAAAGTTTTATTATGTAACACCCTTAATTTTTAAATAATTATTTTTTTATGAAAATACTAATATTTTATTGTATTAAAATTTTGAAAATTTATTTGACATTTTCTGGATTTTAAAAAATGTGGGTTCGATTTTTTTAAAATAATAAAATTTATTGATTTATAAAAATTAATTTAAAGACCAAGTGGTAAAAATAAATATATATTTGGACTCTAAAAATTTTTCTTAGTTTTCTGAAATTTTTTTGAGTAGTGATAGGAGTTAAAACGAGTTAGTTACCAGGGCTTGCAACTCTTCTGAACTACAAGCTGGAGGAAGTACTATTTGTGGATGAGTTTCAATAGATGAAGTTGTTGTTGATGGGTAAATTTGATACTGAAGTTTGGAAAGCTATGGGCAGTAAATGTGGCTATATCAAGGAGAATGAATATATGAAACATCTTGTCTGGAATTATAGCATAGCACACATTTCCCACAGCCATGTTAGTTCGGGTGGAACTTATAGTTTCAAGGGCTCCTATCTAACCATGATGAGTGATTTTCTACAAAAGGTAGTAGGGAATGATAATATTTTGATGGTTAAGTTTGGAAAGGAAATACAAGGAGAACTTCTATGGTCAATTACAAGTATTACATAATGCAAAGGATGTGCTGGTAGGAGCCAATCGTAAGGTTAGAATTTCAAAAGTAATGGAACTAGTAATCAAGATAGGACTAAGAAATGAAAAGAATGTTAAAGTTAATGATGGGATGGACATCCTTGAAGGAGAAGATATAAGGGTAAGAGAGGACAAAGGTTAAAGAATAAGTATAGTAGGTTGGAAGGATACTAACAAGAGCAGAAATAGGGAAAGAAAATGAATAAGATCCTAAGGACAGGAGAAAAGCTCAGTAGAGCTGGTTACAATGATGAGGATAAGAAGCTTTAGGAAGAAGTCAAGATACTTCCATTCCAGAGAAGAAAAGGGAAATAATAAAGTCATGTTAATTGGGTTGTCAGGAAATGCAAACACTTATGTTATATAGGAGAAGAGACCCAGTTCACTTTCCAAAGTTAATAGAAGATGTAGAGTACACTTAACACTTGGATGGAGCTCTATAGGACTAAATGTATAAGATGGACAGGAGTTGGTCTAAGGACCTTACTAATTACACAAAGTAGATTGGAAATTTGAAGTGTCATGGGAGTGAGAAGATGCACAAGTATTGACTATTAAAGTTATGGGATAAGTAAAGATGTTAAACAAGATGCCTATAATAGGTGCTACAGAAAAGTATCTTATAGGATACTATAGGATAAGGAACATAGGTCATATATTTGAGAAGCAGAGATTGTTGAAACAGAGGAATGGGGACTAAAGTCTCTAAGAGATACGTTAGGGCATAATGAAGGAGAGGTAAGCACAGAAGTTGATTGAAGTTATGAGATATCAAGTCAAGCACAGTGGAGGTATAGTGAGTGCTAAAGATGTCAGAAAAAGATTGAGGAGTGGTTTGAGGTACAAGTTTTGCTATGAAATGATAATGATAGCTAGGACACTACAACAGATAAAAGAGCTATGCAAATCCTAGGAGGAAGGATGTAGAGTTTACAATGGGTGATTATGTATTTCTGAAGCTCTCCCCAATGAAAGGAGTCATGAGGTTTGGTGTAACACCCTCCCTGTAGCAACTCCATACATTCTACTGTTTCGGTGACCAGTGTAGGTCTGGACAGCTAGAACGTCTAGAAAAATATTTAAACAAAAGTGAGGAACCATAATTAACTCAAATATTAATAAGAAAAATTTAAAAAAAATTTTAGAAATAAAATACAACCAAGTTAAATGAGCCGGTGCCCTAGCGATGGGTAACCCAGTGGGAAGTTGCGGTCCTCGCAACTAGAAGCCCTAAACCTGGGAGAAAATTCATAAAATAATTTTTGGGACTCCAGAGAAGAGTCATTGAGGATTCTATGGCATTAGAATGCCAAGAAAAGGCTTAGAAAAATTTTTCAATCGGTACACACAATTTTAGCCTGTTAAGCCAAACGGAAGGCATTTTGGTCATTTCGTCTTCAGAGATGATTTTTGACCAACTTGTCCATTTATGTAAGTGAATTATATGACATAAAATGTGAACAAATATTGATGAAAAATTATTTAAAAATGAATAGGCAATGAAAGAAAAGAAAATAAAAATAAATGGAATTTATTACTTCATGCTTGTGTAAGCATGAGGTAATTAAAATGCTTTGGCCAATCAAAATAAAGAAACACCATATAATACATTAAAAATGAGGAAAAGAAGTCAAATTCTAGAAAATTTCAGCAGCCATTCTCTTCTTCTTCAAAACGTCCCACACTTTCTCCCTCACTCCTCCATTTTTGGTTTACCAAAGCTTCCTTTCCTTAGTCCTCTCTCAACAAAACCCTAAATTGACAACATAAAACCTTGATATTTCAGCGTGGTGAAGCTTTTGGGAGCAAAAAGAAGTGACAAAGCAGAGCTTTTGTAAGCTTGGAAATTTACTCCATTAGAGGTTAGTGACTTAACTTGCCTTTTCTCTTTCAATTCATGTTGAAGGAGTATAATTGAGTGTAAATTTACAAAGAAATTTAATAAATATCATGTGTATGCCATCCTAAATTTTCAGCATCTTTGAATGTGGTAAGGTTTTGAGGATTTCATGGAACTAAAATGGTAGCATGGCTGCCCTTAGTATTAGTCTCTTGAGTGGAATAATGAAATGCAAGTTAAATGCATGATTTAAGATGGTTGAGCTAGGGTCTGGGTATGAAATTGAGACTTTGATCATGTAATGGTGAAAGTAAGTTTTAATGGTCAATTAGTGACCATTTGGTTATGTGTGAATAAGAAATAAAGTGGTTTGTTTAGTGGGAATTGAAGTTAGTGTGGCTGCCCTTGGTGATCTGCAGGACTGGGTATGAGTCCAACAGGTTTGAGCAGCAATAACTGGAGCTGTAGAGGTTCAATTGGTGCAAGGATAATTGGACATGAAACTAGACACATAATAGCACAACTTTGGTGAAGAAACTATGCCCAGAAAATCAAACCAAGTTGACCTAAATATTGCCCTAATCCGGGTAACCTGCATTCTGCCTGGGCAAAATGACCAAATGAATAGTATTTATTCATTTAGTCATAACTCAGTGTAGAAAATTCCAATTGATCTAAAATTTTACCAGCAAATAGTTGAGACATAGACCTACAACTTTCATGAAGAAACCAAACCCAAATTGTGACCATAACATATTCAAAAGGTGACCTACAATCACTACATAAAACATTATAGATTTGGTCAGTCCAGAAAATCTGGAAAGTTTGTAATCCGGCCAGTTATGGTGTTTAGGCCATAACTTGAGTTAAAAAACTCCAAATGGAGTGATTCAAAAAAAGAAATGTAACTAGACACAATAAGGAACAACTTTCATGTTGATAACTTTGCTAAATTTCCACTGTAAAAATAACTAATGGAACAGTAAACACAAGGCTTGAAATCTGAAAATTTTGAACAACTAACACTAAGCTTGGAAAATGGTATTGGCAACTAATACCAACAATTTTAGAATGTAAAATGTGGTATGTTGGGAGTATTAGAACCAATGTACCTATTGCCTATGCAAAAGTCAATATTTCAGTTGACTAATGAAATGAATAGTAACACCTAAACTTAAATTTTAAGAATTTACAAAATTTAAAAGTGTAACATGCCCTAGTACACCTAACAAGATTGGTTTGGATAGGTTGGCATGCCAATAGGGTTCTGTTAGCAGTACTGCATATGGCTTCATGCCATTCTGTATTTTATGGCCTCACGTGCCATTCTGTGATATAATAGCCTTTGGCTATGTTGATTGAGTTGTTATACTTGGGTTTTAACCCTAATACTTATTACAGCTTATTAGCTGCTCTGTTGCACACCGGGAGACACAATGTGACCGATGGTGTGATGGTCCGTGGTACTTGGTACCTAGTGCCAGTTTACCCGTTTATCCAGTCCAGTCGACTATTATAGGTTACTTGGGCAGTCAAATAAATCTTACCAAATCTTAATCGAATAATACTGCAATAAATGCCAAATTAAGTCTACATAAAATGTAAATATACATTATGCATATTTATTTTATTTTAGTTATTTTATTTTATATTGTCACCACTAAGCAGAATTGCTTAGTGCATCGCTTTTGCCACGCGCAGGTACTGGAGACATAGCTGGGGAGTCCAGCAGACCTAAGACCGGGTGAATTGTCATATCTGCACACAGAGTCCAGTCACCTCACATTTGCAGTGCATTGGTAGGACATTAGGCTACTTTTGATATTTTATATTTTGTAAACTTTTGTAATTAGACCTTTATTTTGCCATGTATATTATAAACTCATGTAATTATATTTTGATGTAATTATCTATAAATCAGGTTCAGTAATAAATTTGAGTATTTCTTATTGAGTTGAGTATGATATGAAATGAATTTAATTTTGAGATATTGAAATCATTTGAGAAATTGTTGAAAATATGTTGGTGGTTGACTGAGATTAAAATTATGATTATATTGGAAGTGTTTTTAACAGATTCAGAAGAACTGTTTTTCCAATTTACAGCCGGCACTTTGCCAAATTTTCTATAAAATTTGCAGAAAATTCAAATTAATCAAAATTATAAATAAATGAATTAAAAAGAGAAAATTGTAATGGAAATATGATTTGGTGCTCCGGCACACTGTGTGGCATATCTTGCTCGGCTACATTGTAGACGGGTAAGGGGTGTCACATTTGGGAAGAAAGACAAACTGGTACCTAGATACATAGGACCTTTTGAGGTTATTGATAGAGTTGGGGCAGTTGCCTACCAATTGGAGTTGCCACCAAGTATTTCACATGTCCACCCAGTGTTCCATATCTCTATGCTTAAGAAGTACATTTCTGATCCTTTCCACATGCTACAACCTGATACAGTGGACTTGAATGAAGACTTAACTTTCGAAGAGCAGCCAGTAGCCATAGTGGACTATAAGATGAGACAGTTAAGATCAAAATAGATCCCTATGGTTAAGGTTTTATGGATGAGCCAATCAGTAAAAGAATGCACTTAGGAGTCAGAGCGAGACATGAGTAGCAAGTACCCGTACTTGTTCAATATGTAATTTTATAATTTTATTCTGCCTTGTGTAAAATTCGAGAATAAATTTTCTGTAAGGAGGGAAATAATGTCACACCCCTAATTTTTAAATAATTATTTTTATATGAAAATATTAATATTTTATTATATTAAAATTTTGGAAATTTATTTGAAATTTTCTAGATTTTAAAAAAATCAGGTTTAATTTTCTTAAACTAATAAATTTCATTGATTTATAAAAATTAATTTAAATACTGCGTGGCAAAAATAAAAATATATTTGGATTTCAAAAATTTTTTCGAGTTCTCTGAAATTTTTTTGAAATTTTTGGGTCTCATTTTTTGTCCCAGGATAGAGTAAAAATTTAAATTCGAGTATCTTGAATCGGACTGATCGAATCAAACCAGTTGAATCGAACCGGTCCCTTTTTCTTTCCCCCTCCCTTTCCCTGCGCGGCACCTCTCCTTCTCCCCTTCTATTCTCTCTCCTCCCTCTTCCTTCAGTTGGCCAACTACCTCCCCTCCCTTTCTCAGTCCCTCGCACACCACCCTCACGCCTCCTCCTCGCTAGGCGCCACCCCAGGATGCCGAAAAATGCGCCCAAAGCTCCCTCTTCGCGCGGCGTGTCACTTCATCTTCCCGATCAAAATCCGGTTGATCCGGCAGCCAATTAGACTGGGTCTTATCCCAAAACTCATGTACACCTCGAGAGTTTTCCATAGATATCAAGAACTCAAATTTTCATCGAGCGGATTATCTAATTTTTGTCCAGAAAATTTTAGCTTATTTTGACTTTTAAGCTAAATTTCTCTCAAACCGGGAACCCCACGAAAATTCTGATAGTACTGACGTACTCTACTCGACGAGAACTTCACAACCATATAAATTTCAAAATTTTCTAACACCAAAATTTCGGTGGATCCCTCGAACTTTGCAGTGTTTTTTCGAGCTCCAAATGAGCTTATTTAATTTCTAACAATTTTATTCTCACATCTAGTGTTCTGAGCTTCGCGTAGGTATTTTTCTTTCATGAAAATTCAACCGTTGCTTGGGTCTGCATTTTCAGGTCGGACAGGCAGGTTATCGGATCAACTTTCAATTTGGGTTGAAGTTATAGTCTATCCCACCATTTTCAAATACCCCGGACGTGTTCCAAGAGTCAGAATTGGCATAGGTAAATCCGAACCCTAATTTCTTCAATTACCTAGTGTCAAATTTAGAATAAAAATCTATAAAATATTCATGAGTAGCTAGAAAATTATAAATCCTTTTGTATTAGCTTTAAAATATTGTTAAGGACCACGGAACAGAATTTTAGAAATTTTAGAGCTCGTTTGAATGATTTATAATAAAATGATAGTTATAGGGACTGAAATATAATTTTTTAAAATTGAGTATTCACTGTTTTGGAGGGCTAGGAGGGGCCATATGATGATGATGAGATGTGGATGTGGGATTTGTATATTAGAAGTGTTATTTGGATCATTTTGCAGGTTGGGTAAGTTCTAGATATAAGGGAAACTCTACAAGATTTTCAGCAAAACTTAGGATTTGTCCTTTGACTCTTTGAAGTTTTGTTTGAATAAATATTAATAAAATTTTTGATATAATATTTAGGTGAACGGTTAATTAGTTAGTAGATATTGATGTTGTTTACAATTTCAATATTATTATATATTCAAGGCATGTCATGCATCATATATAAATATATGTATGTAGTTAAATACTAGGCACGCTCTATGTTGCATTTTTTTATTTGAAAAATGGATGTGGATGTCACCTTCGGTAATTTGGAGCTGTGTGCATGTCGGAGTGCATGTGATGGATAAAGGTAGGACGAGCAAATCGGCTTGAGCTAGTCTTACTTGGGGCTCGGTCCTTTTTGAGAAAGTCAGGGTGAGTACAGCTTTGAGTTGATTTCGCCGACCTCCACATTTGGATTATTAAGCGAAAGTTCTACTTGAGTTGATCTCGCTGGCAGGTTTTTGACTAAAAGAGCTGTATAGAGGATCAGCTCCCATATGTATTTTATTTGATATGATATGTGTGTGTGTGAGTGCTCTAAATTATTCTTTGGGTTGAGCGAATATTATTTGAATTTGGTGAAAATAGTTGATCGGTGTTGCATTTCATCCTTAGGGATGTATTAGAATTAGATAGTTATAGAAATTGTTTTTAAAATCAATATCTTACTCTAGGAGTCAAACGCTCACTCCTGTTCACCTCATTTTTCCAGGTTACAGGAGAGTTTTTCTTGTGATTGACCTGTCTCCTCCTTCGAAGGTCCATTGGTGCCTTGTTTATATTTATTGTTGTTAATTGAAATCTAAAACTCTGCATGTGCTAGTGACATTTTATTTAGCTGGGTCTATAAAGGATTAACTATTTAAATTTATTAACTTATTGATTATGTATGTGTTGATTGAGAATGTTGTGGGTGAGTTGAGCTCCTCAAATGATTATATATTGTGATTACGGTTCGAGTAAGTTAAAAACTTCCTGTTAGATGGTCCCAGATATGGCCGGACTCTGTTCGGTTATTTTCTTGACTTGGGTTTTGAAATTGGGCTTATAGTTTGGGCTTGAACAATGAGACTTACTACGGACTTTGGGGGCCTTATGCTGTCCAAAGTCTTAGTGCTAATCTAGCTCATAAATTTAGTCGTGACATATTATATTTTAATTATTATTATTATTATTATTATTATTAAATGATTACATTAATCTTAATTACTATATATTATTTCTAAAAAGGTATACTAAAGAAAATAACCATAATTATAATAATTGTAACAAATATGCGATCGAGATGGAATTTTTTTTAATAAAAAATTATTCCTAATTGATTGCTTTAGCCTATTAATTTATAAAATCATGTGCAGAAGTGAGTAAAGAGTATGAAGCACTAATCTCAATGCAGTCGAATTCAAGAAAATATGTTCTTAATTAATTTAAACACATAATATATTTCAAGAGTAAATTATACTAAATAAAAGGCTGAACCTAGCAGTGGCCATGTCCGATTTTAAACCGGAACTGATTTAATTAAAATCAGACTAAAACCGGTTAAAATTGAAATTCGCTTTTGAACTGGATTGAAATTGTTTTTCTGTGGTTTTATTCAGATTCATATTTTTTAGGAATCGTGAACCAATTTTTTCAAATCAGATCAAATCGGTGATTTAAATACAAAAAAACTCAATAAACACTTCACCCTACTCATAATTCATTTATATCAATCTTAAGTTCTCTTCACAATTATTCTCTACACTCTCTTTAACTCTCAATATTCTCTCAATTTCTCTCTTGTTCTCTAAGCAATTATTTTCTACACTCTTTTTCATTCCCTATAGTCTCTCAATTCCCCTACTTTATTATTTTATATATTTATTAAAATTTTAACTCTGTCTCAATTACTTTACTATTATTTTATATCTTTAATACCCTCTATTTTAATTTTTTCTCTTTTATATTTTTTAATTATGAAATTATCATACAATTTTTAGATAAAAGGCAAGTAATAGAACTAAAAACTTTGATTCTTCTAAATTTCAAAAGGATACATAAGTAAATTAAGTTCATATACATTTTCTTTATTTTTATTTTTTTAAATTTATCTCTAATTTGTTAATCAAGATTAAGTCTTTTCTTATTAAATTTTTCTTAAAGAAAAATTAATTTCATTCTCTTTTTTCTTATTTTATTTTAATTGAAAGATTTCTAAGAAAAATTAAAATATTCTAAATCAATAAAATTTTTCTTTAATTTTTTTTTGTCTAAACCATTCTTAAACTCTTTCTAAACTGTTATCCAAACCGTTTTGAACCATCTTTTTTTAAATCGCCATTTAAATCATTTTAAATTGAGACTCAAATTAAAATCGGTGGTTTAGAAATCGTCTTCTAAACTATTTCATGATGATTTGATTCAGATTTATAATTTTATTAAACTTGAATTGATTATTCAAGAATCATGATTGGCGATTTCAAAACCGCGACCACCCCATCTGAATCATTTCTGTATGAGATATAACTAAAAATAAAACTACAAGTGATGTCTCAGCGATAGTTTTCCGCTTTTGTTGAAAGTATGAAAGGTCAAAAAAGCAAGCTTCTTCATAAAAAAAAAATCGGTAGTAATCCAATGAATGCGTGGAAAAAAGATACGTTTGTTGAAATGAATTTGCTCACGTTTTTATGTGCCAAGGAAAAATAAATACCCTTGAAAAGTAGTCACAAGTAGGCATGTTTATGGCTATTGGACTCTCAAACAAAATCGAAAAATTATATATATATATATATATATATAATTAAAAAATAATTAATATATATATAGGTTGAAAATTTAAATTTATAACTAAATATTTGAAATATAAATAAGTTAGTGTGAATTGATTTAAAATTGCAATATTATATTATATGCACATATTATAATAGAAATATTTGTGATTTTCTTAATTTAAAGTAAAAATTAAATAAAAATTTATCATATATATATATATATATATATATATATATATATATATATATATATATATATATATATATATAAATCTTATTTTGGAAGGGTCAGTCAATAAAAATATATTAAATATAATTCTATAACACTATAATATATTATATGGTAATACGTTTTTGAAAAATTGTGTTTTAATTTCAAATTTAATTTATAAATTATGTTTAGTGCTAAATGCCTCTTTAGTGAGGTATTGAAAACTACTATTAGGCTCCGTGTTTTGTGGAAATAATTTTTTGAAATATACATTTTTTATCTTTTAATATTTGGATATTCAAGAAATAGATAAACAAATTATTTTTAAGAAAATAATATTATTTTTTTAAAAGAAAATTAATTTTTAAATTTTAATAATTTTATTAAAATGTAAAATGTGTATTATTTGTCTAATAAATTGAATCTAAATGATGAAAAATATTTTCATTCAAAAATAACTATGAAGTTTTTTTTCAAAAGTTAAATTTCATATTCTTCACCTCATAGAAAGGTGGATTTTTATATATCCCATATTTTATTTGTTATTCAATAATGACTGTTTTAATTAAACTTGGAAGGAATCTTCATGAATCATACTTTAAATTTTCTAATAAATTCCCTTTTTATTAGTTATTTAATATTGACTATTTTAATTAAAAATTCTCTCTTTTTTTATAATATATATATATATATATATATATATATATATATATATATATATATATATATATATATATATATATATTTCATTTTCAATTATATTTGATAAATCTTTAATTTTAATAACTACGTAAAAATTTTTTTAATTACTTGGTTAAATAACATTACAATAAATATTATGTTGCAACATCAATTTTAACATCATTAAAATTTGATATTAAAAATAAGAACTAATAATATCCATAAACCGCTAAATGTTTATGAAAATTATTTTAAAAAATTCTAACTATGAAATTTTTATGCGCAAAGTGGTATTTTGTTAATTTATTTTTCAAATTAAATTTTTTATTAAAAAATATCTCTTTTTTTTAAATAATATATTCACTTCTTATACTATTAGATAAACATTATAAAATACTATTAATGTGTTCTTTACTTAATAAATTAACTCATTGAGTCTATCTCATATAAATAATTTTTAGCTGGCCTAGAAAGATAATCCAATAGGCTTTTTTGTAATAAATAATTTGTAAAAAACATTAATTGAGTTTTCATATAATTATATTTGATTTATATTTAAAAAAAATTAAAAGAATTAAATTTTTTATTTTAAATATAAGATTTAAAAAATTAACTAAATGAAATTTGATTTTTGTAAAATTCCTAATTTTACTTTCTTATTTTATTTATTTCTAAACTAAACTTTATCCTATTTAATTTTAATTCCTAATTCTAATTAAACTTAGACTAAATAAATCCTCTTCTCCGATTCCTTCTAAAATTATTTTATTAAAATATTAATTAATAAGTGCTTTTTTCATATACATAAAGTTAATAATTAATAAATTATACAATAAGAAATAATTTTCTCTCTTAAATAAAATAAATTTTATCATAAAATTAATAAATTTATGATTAAGAAAAATATCAAATAAACCCTTTACTTTCAATTGAGGGCAAATAAATCCAAACTTAAGTTTTAAATCAAATAAGCTCTTGTACCTTCTAATTAACGCCAATAAGTCACTCCTTAATAAAATATTATGTTTCCAAATTTTTAAAATTAAAATTATTTATTATTATTAATTAAAATAAAATTCAAAAAAGAAAATGAAGAACATGGTGAATAAAAATTAATTAATATTAAAATTATTATTTTCAATATTTATTATTAAAAAGTAGACAATTAATATTTTATTTTTTTTCCCTGAAAATGGGTGTATTTGGTCTTAATTAGAAAATTCTGTCCTTATTTAACCAAAAACCTAATTTTGAGTTTATTTCATTCTAGACTAAAAATAAAGGAGTTTAGTTCATTTGTTTGTCTATTTCTAATTTATAGATAAAAAATTTAAATTAGAAAACTTTATTTTTATATTATTTTTCTATGATTTTTTTATTGTAATATCTAATTTTAAAGTTTTATTATATTTTAAGTATTTATTATTATTAAACAATTACATTTATCTTAATTTATATATTATTTGTAAAAGAAATAACCACATTGTAATTATAATAGATATGGAATTGAGATGGAATTTCTTTTATAAAAAATTATTTCTAGTTGATTACTTTAGCCTATTAATTTATAAAGTCAGAGCACAATAATGTTTGTTTTCTATCAAGTTAATTTTATTTAAAAATATTTTTTTTTTCATTTATTAATGATACTAAAAAAATTAATAATGAAAACTATATGTGGAAGAGATAGAGACCATGAGAGCACTAGTCTCAATCCAGCCAAATTTCAGGAAAACATTTTATTAATTAATTTCAACACATTCATGAATTCTGCTAAATCTTTTGACTAGAACTTTATATGAAAAATTATTTTATAAAAAATGTAATTATTAAATCTTTTAATTTTATAAAAGATATTTTCTAAAAAATATTTTCTTAAAAACTATTTTTAAATTTTTTAATATTTAATAAATTAAAAAATGAATTAAAAAATATTATTTTAGTAAAAAAAATAAATAATTTTTAAGAAAAAATAATTTTTTCTTTTTAAAAAATAAAATTATTTTTTATTTTTTTAATAATTTTATTAAAATATATGATATAAACAAATAACTTTAATTTAAAATTATAATCAAATAACGAAAAATATTTTCATGAAAAAACATTATTTTAGAAAATATTTTCATAAGAAATATTTTTTTAGAAATTATTTTTTATAAAAAATATTTTTTATATATTAATTATTTTTTATGAAATAAATAGAATCTTAATAAATAATTGAAAATAATTTAACCTATTTACTAAAGAAAATATTGGTTAATAAATCTATAGCATTATAATATATTATATATTAACAAGTTTTTGAAAATTTGTGTTTTAAAATTTCATTCTAGTCATTGGTTCCAGTTATAGATAATAAGATGATATTACAATATTTCAAATTTAATTTATAAATAATGTTTATTAATTATTCAAACTTTAGCAGCCAGAATAGTCTTTACTCTTTAGTGAGGTATTGAAAACAGCTATTAGTCTCCGAGTTGTGGAAATAATTTTTTGAAAAATATTTTATATATTTTTTAATATTGTGATATTTAAAAAATAAATCAATAAAAATATTTTCTAATTAAAGAGAAAAATAAGTCATTTTTAAAAAGTATAATATTTTTATTAATTTAACACATTGAACTGCATATTCTTTGCCTTCTATTGATTATTTTGCTGACTTTATATATATCCCGTGATTTGTTTGTTACTCTTTCCATATCAATATTCTAGTCTCGCTTTTAATTTTTGGCATTCCTATATATCTGTCTCACTTTCGATTTTGGTAAGTTTTTTTCTTTTGTCTATGATTATTATATTACCGTTGTATTAAAGACCAACTGCACATTTAATGTTGTTATGATATCTAGATAATGGAAAATTTTTTAACTTGACTCATTAATGCTGGATTGAAAATTTATATCTTCTCTCTTAAAATCCCGCCTACATCATCCTTATTAACTTCTCAGTATCATTTTGAACACTTAATTTGTCCTTTAATTAAAAAAAAATATGGAGTATTAATACAACAAATGGAGTATTAATGCATTCTAATTTTTCAGCTAATTAAGTTAATGTTGTTGGCCATTTAGATAGAGGCATTTTAAGAAGAAACATGTAAAAATATTTAATTAAACTAACATAACTAAAAAAACTCTTAAACTGTGCAAAATTTTTGTGGGACTAAAATATTGACATGGAGAGAGTATTCAATGATGAATTTTAATTCAAAACTTGGAACGAAACTTCGTACTCTAAATATTATATTGCAATATCAATTTTAACATCATTAAAATTTGATATTAAAAATAAGAACTAATAATATCCATAAACAGTTAAATGTTTAATTTTAAAAAATTTTAACTATGAAATTTTTATACATCAAGTGGTATTTTATTAATTTAATTTTTAAATTAATTTTTTTTATTAAAATATCTCTTTTTTTATATATTATATTAACTTCTCATACCGTTAGATAAGCATTATAAAATCCTATTAATGTGTTCTTTGCATAAACTTCGCCTAAGTAGTTTGCACCTAGCCGGTCCCAAGCCTGGATAAAGGAAGAGGGTTGCGGTAGGTGACAACTAGCGTAAAAATTTTATCACACCTTATGATATGGATTCAAAAGATATAAACGTTGGGACGTCCTCTACTTACGACGCGCTATATCAGAGCTCGGGTGTAGTGAGAAATATGCAAGGGTGTAGGGCGTTCACCGAAAGCGACGCGCTATGCTGGTGCCCGGGTGTGGTGTTAAATGAGCAAGGGTTCGCACATTATGGACGGGTGTGGATAAAGAAGTTAGTCAATAGGACAGATAGTAGAACAGATAGTGGAATAGAATACAAGATAGGCATAGAGAACAATAGAAGATATCATAGAAGGAGATCAATTAGGAAGGAATATGATAGGAGGAGTGATGTCCCAAAATATGTCCAAGAGGGGGGGGGGGGGTGAATTGGACTCTAAAAATAATTTTTCGATTCTTGCTCAAAACCTTTGAAAAATTGCAGCTTAGTTCAACTTAATTGTCTAACGTGAAATATGAACAATGCAGCTCTATTGACAAGTTGATTCAAAGTTAGGTCATATGCAATCAGTATACTGATCTAACAGATTGTATTAGCATTCAGTAGAAATTTCGGTAATCTGGATAAGTTTACAACACAGCAATAGAGCAGTACACCAGATATATTAATTGACAGCAAATCAAACAATAAGCAGATTAAATCAGATGTCAGCAGATTCAGCAGTAAACCAATTTTCTCAGTTTGCAGCAAGGTTAACAATAAACACCATCAACTTTCATATCAGCAAAAGCACTTCAATCAGAAAGATAAAATGCATAAATATAAAGAGTAAGGGTTGAGAAAATTGAACATTGAATTTTTATAGTTGTTCGGCTCAACTAGCCTACATCCACTCTCTCAAAGATCCCACTTCGAGTCTTCACTTCACTATTCTTCTCTTTTAAAGGCAAGATACAAAAGCCCTTTACAAATCTTCTCACCAAAGCTTTTACAAGTAGCTTCACACTTCTACCAAGTGTAATGCCAATACACTTTTCACAATTAAGCTTCAATAGGTACTTGAATGACCTCTCATAAATGATAATCAAGTGTTTAAAACTCACTCTCACTCAATACAACAGAATCTATAAAGAAGAGATGAGTAGATAAGCCAATAATGAGCAATAAAAACACTTTGAGCACTTTGAATGAAAGCTTTTATGATTTTGAACAGTGGAGAGACTTTCATTAAGTGCAAAATGGCCAAGGATAGGTGTATTTATAGCTTTGGAACGTTTTTGACTGTTTGAGAACTCATTTGAACGTTACAATTATGAATTTCAAGAAAATAGCTGTTATTTTGTCTTTTTTCTGCGATGTTGTGCAGAATTGAGACAGTTAGCATACTGGAAAAGTAGCAAACCAGTTAGCATACCAAAATAAGTAGCAAACCAGTTAGCATACCAAGAAAGCTTTTCTGCATAACTTTGAAAACTTTTAGAACTTTACACCAAATCATAATCAAATACTTTTAGGCCAATAATGATATTTAAAAGAAAAATCTTTTGAGGGATTGAAAATAAGTATCATTGACTTCTACTCCTCAATTCTTTTCACAAGCAATTCTAAAACTTAAAACAAACTTCTATACTATATGTACCTTCAATTTTGATTTTCAATGCAGTTTTGGAAGGTAACCTTTTCTTCTTTTATCTCCTTTGATTCGTCCTGTGTTATCTTAAAATGTCATCCTTTCTTCAAAAGCACGAATCCATCATGAAATCCTTGAGTCTTTTCCTTTGTTCTTTGAGAAGCACAACACTTAAAACAATGTTAGTTTGATTCTAGTTGAGTTTTGGTATCATCAAAATCTATGCTCCTTTGAGCTTGTGGGGTCAACAATCTCCCCCTTTTTAATGATGACAAAACTCAATCGAATCACCATGTAAATATTAATAAGTATGAGTATGTGTATGAATGTATATGTGGGAATAACTCCCCCTATGTATGTGCTTATATCAACATTTAATCACAAATAGCTTCCCCTTAATAATTTCAATGAAATATTCATAAGCATTTTCCGTCTTAAGGAGTTTCAGGCAAGTGTGACTAAAATACTAACTAGATATGCACAATATATTAATCACAAACTATATTAATCACAAGTTATACTAACAAAATTACTCATTCATCTCTCCCCCTTTTTGTCAGCATCAAAAGAACATGGGAGAAAAAACATGCACATGTGTATAAATCAAAATTCAGTTTAAGTGCAGTAAGCAAAATAGTCAAAATAGTAGATAATATGACAAACTTAATTAAAGTTCAGAAAAACTAAAAGTAGCAAACTAAGTAGCAAATTAAGAGATAGACTGTTAGACAAAATTCAAACAGTAAACATGCAGTATGGTTATTTATCCTTTCAGCCTAGAGCTTCATCTGATTTGTCTTGGAGCAGCCATCTTCACCTTTTTTGACTTGACAGGTTTATCACTCAAGGTTTGAAGGATTTCAGCAGCCATTGCAGTTCTGGGTGTTAAGGGAACAATAGGGCCAGCAGCTAACTCAGTTGTAGCAGTAGTACCAGATTCTACTGTAGATATTTTGCCAGTTTTAGCCTTTTTGCCAGATGGTTTACCATTTTGCCCTTTCTACTTGCTTCTTTGTTCCTTTTGAGCTGTTTTTGCCTTTTCTTTTGTAGGAGCAGCAGGAGGAGGAGTCTGGGGTTCCGGCTCAGATTCAGAGTCACTCATATCCTTCCCATTTCCTTCTTTGCTGCCTCCTTTTCCATTTCCATCATCGGAATCTTCTTCATCTTTTTCAGTTTCCTCTTCTTCCTTTTCTTCCTTTTCTTCCTCTTCCTTTTCTTCTTCTTTTTCTTCCTCTTCCTCTTTCTCTTCTTCTTTTTCTGTTTACTTGTCATCCTCTTCCTCTTCTTCTGCAGTTTCTTCTTCTTCCTCTTCTTCTTCTTCTTCTTCTTCTGTTTCTTCTTCTTCTTCTTTTTCTGTTTGAGGAACAGAACCAATAGCAGCCTTACTGGTTTCTCCAGCTTCAGTGCTTGAAATACCCAGATGAACTTTGATTTTCAATAATTCTTCCACAATTTTATACATCAACATCAAAGTGCCATCAATCTTAGAATCAAGAGCATTCATAAGAACAGTTTGAAAAGCTCTAAATTTCTGTATTTCTCCAAGTTCAATTTCAACAAATTCCCTTAAGTTGTTAACTTCTTCCAAAATTCCTTCAACATTAAAAGTACCACTTGCACTATCCTTGAAACTAGCACCTTATTCAAACCTTAATTTTCTGCCATTATCATCTTTCTGCAGACTTGTAATTGGGATCATATTTGTTCTAAGTTTCTCAGTTTCCAGAGGTATCCCAAAGTCTCTAAACAAACCATTAAGAAGATGGGCATGGGGTAGTTTGTAAGGTGGTTTCCATTTCATAATTTGTTTCAGCATAGAGTAGGCAAGACTAAACTCAATTTGATTCATAATATGCCAAATTATGCAGAGATCAAGGGTACTTAGATAGTTTGGACTGCCAGTTCTAGGATTCAGCACATAGATGATAAAACTATGAAGAATCTTGATGTGTTGGTGAGCATGGGTAATGCTAGTCTTATCTTTTACTTCTCCTTTAAACACTTTAGCCTCAAAATCTCTTTTATTGAATCCACCAACTGCAAATACTTCTTTATGAGAACAAATTCTATTCCCACTGTTTGGGATCCCTAGGGCTTTTGCTAACCTTTCTACTGTCACTTTATAGACTTTTCCTTTTATTTTTACCTTAAAAGATTCATCTCTTTTAGAATCATCAACTCTTAAATTCTTATAAAATTCTTGAACTAAGTCCACATATACTCCTTCAGTGTTAGAGCACAATCTGTCCCATTTTTGATATTCAAACAAAGATTGTAAAGGAATAGAGACTTCAGTAAAAGCAGGCCAGTGGATGTACCTTGGTTCATGTATGGCCCTTTCCATATGCATAATTGGAGCTTTTGAATTCTTTTTCTTCTTGGATCCTTTTTCTTGGACAAGCTCAATGGTTCTTTTCTTGGGCGTTTCTTTTGATTTGCCAATTACCAGAGGAACTTCTCTCTGTGGAGGAGGAGATCCAGGAATACTTGCATCAGTGAAGTCTGAAGATGATGAAGGTGTAGTGACTTTTGCTTTGCCTTTTCCTTTTGACCGTGCCATGATCAAACCAGAAG
The DNA here is from genome assembly GCF_030052815.1 of Hevea brasiliensis. NCBI lineage: Eukaryota > Viridiplantae > Streptophyta > Magnoliopsida > Malpighiales > Euphorbiaceae > Hevea > Hevea brasiliensis. The sequence continues at coordinate 146,562 of NW_026614604.1, read as the reverse complement.
AAAATTTGGCAGTAGGGATAGAGAAAGCTAGGTTCACAAATTTAACAATGTGAGTAGTCAATGTATGCTCATTAGAAGCATATTAGCACATTTCTAGCACAGTTTAGCACAATGTTAAAAAAAAAAAAAAACTGACAGTAAAGAAATATTCGGGTTTTTGAGAATCAACAACAAATTCATGATTTTGTCATATGGCACATTTTTGCGTAATGTGAATACTCAAGCTAAGAAAATTTATCAACTAATTTCAAGAATGAGAGACAAAATCGAAACAGACAAAACAAAAAAAAAATGTAAACACGCTTCCATTAATGTTTCGGATTCAATACTTGAGACTTGCACAGAGAGAGAGAGAGAGAGAATACAAATCGATGATGACAGAAGAGAGTGCGTCAGAAAATTTTAATCCAATGAGAATCACCTTGAATGGTTTCTTTTGGCAGATTTAGAGAAATAACGGGGAATGAATAAGAAGATTTTAGGGATTTTCTAACTTGAAACAATAGATTTGATTCAAAGCTAATGGGTTTCGAAAATTTTTAAGGAAGATGAAGGGAGATGATGGTTGTGAGGGTTGTGAGCGAAATGGGTTAACAAATGGTGAGAAGATGCATTCGTTCGGGTTTTGGGAGGCAATGCGACGGAAAAGAGAAGAAATTTTGAATTTTAAACCTGAAAAGACATAAATGGAGACTTTTGCAGAGTGACGGGTACTGTGTACCAGTGGAGAAGTAGAGAGAAGATTGATGGTTCTAAAAAAATTTTGAGTCTCGCGCTGGTTAATATGTCAAAAGTTTGTTTTGCCCTTAAAACACATAGTGATGCAATGCTTTAAATAGAGGGGTATTTAAGTAATATGCTTTTTAAACATGCAGAATAGGCGCTCAGAAAATAAAAGTAATCTTAGAGTTTTAGTACAATCAAACCTGACTGCCAGTTTGCCAACAAAAAATTAGGAGCAGTGGTAAAGCATTTAGCAAACAAGAAAATTAGCAAACAAATTAGTATGCCACTGCAATCAAATTCTGCAGAATACTGTTCATATCAGATCAGACCCAGAATTTTTCAAATTGCACCAGAAATATCAGAAAACATATTTAACACTACAAATCAACATATATCACTTCATTTTCATTTAGAAACATGAGAATGCATAAAAAATTAATCAAGAGCATCAATCATACCAAGCTCTCTCCTTATTTTGTAGAAAATATCCTCATTAAGTGGCTTTGTAAAAATGTCGGCAAGCTGTTTTTCAGAAGGGACAAATTCAATTTGAATATCACCATTTTGAACATGATCCCTAATAAAATGATGTCTAATTTCAATATGCTTGCTTCTAGAGTGTTGGACAGGATTTTTTGATAGGTTTATAGCACTAATATTGTCACACCTTATGGGGATGTGATCAAATTTAATTTCAAAATCTTCAAGCTGCTGTTTTATCTACAAAATTTGTGCAACACAACTTTCAGCTACAATATATTCAGCTTCTACAGTAGAAAGTGCAATAGAGGTTTGCTTTTTACTGTGCCATAAAACTAATGCATGACCTAGAAATTGACAAGTTCCAAAAGTGCTTTTTCTGTCCAGTCTACTACCAGCAAAATCTGAATCACTATAACCAATAAGATCAAATGATTCACATTTTGGATACCACAAGCCAATGTTGTGAGTGCCAATGAGGTACTTAAAAATTCTCTTAACTGCTACAAGATGAGATTCTTTTGGACATGATTGAAATCTTGCACATAAACATACACTGAAATGAATGTCTGGTCTAGATGCTGTAAAATAGAGTAAAGAACCAATCATACCTCTATAGAGTTTATTATCTATCTCCTTACCTTTTTCATCTTTCTCTAGTTTAACTGTTGAGCTCATGGGAGTTTCGATGCTTTTCATATCTTCCATTTTGAACTTCTTTAGCATGTCCTTTATATACTTGGACTGATTTATAAAAATTCCATCTTTCATTTGTTTAATTTGCAATCCAAGGAAGAAAGTAAGTTCACCCATCATACTCATTTCAAATTCACTTTTCATCATATTGGAAATTTTTTTACAAAGAGAATGGTTAGTAGCACCAAAAATAATATCATCTACATAGATTTTCACAATAAGCATGTCTTTTCCTAGTTTCTTAATGAAAAGAGTAGTATCCACTTTTCCTCTTTTAAAATCATTTTAAAGCAAAAATTTACTAAGTCTCTCATACCATGCTCTAGGAGCTTGCTTTAAACCATAGAGAGTTTTAGTAAGCTTGTAAACATGATTTGGAAAATGAGGGTCTTCAAAACCAGGAGGTTGAGCCACATAAACTTCTTCATCAATATATCCATTTAAGAATGCACTTTTAACATCCATTTGATAAAGCATGAAATTCTTAAAATATGCAAATGCACACAACATTCTAATAGCTTCAATTCTAGCAACCGGAGCAAAGGTTTCATCAAAATCAATACATTCCTCTTGGTTGTATCCTTGAGCTACTAGTCTAGCTTTATTTCTAATTACATGTCCTTTTTCATCCATCTTATTCCTAAATACCCATTTAGTTCCAATAACAGAATGCTTTTTAGGTTTAGGAACAAGTGTCCACACTTTATTTCTTTCAAATTAATTTAATTCCTCTTGCATAGCAAAAAGCCAATTTTCATCATTTTGAGCATCATCATAATTTTTGGATTCAAATTGAGAAACAAAAGCAACATTACCGAAATATCTTCTAAGTTGAGCTCTTATCATCATTCTTTGTGATGGACTATCAAGAATGTCATCTTTGGAATGATTTCTATGGTACCTCCATTCTTGTGGAATGTCTTGATGTTGAGGTTCCTCAATTTGTAATTCTTCCACATTTGGTTGGGAGTCATCTTGAATTTCAGTATTTGTAGAGCAAGGAAGTTCTTCTTCTTTGTCATTTTGATCATCCTCCACTAGTTGTTTTGAATCAAGCTCATCTTTATTTGAATTTCTTGAATTTAGAATTTGCTCAATTTCATCATCACAAGAATCTTTCCTTTGCAAGGAAGTGTTAGCATCATCAAAAAGTATATGCATTGATTCTTCCATGGTCAAGGTTTTTCTATTGAAAATCCTATATGCTTTGCTATTTGTTGAATAACCTAGAAATATTCCTTCACAAGACTTAGCATCAAATTTCTTGAGATTGCTGTCTTTGTTATTCAAAATGTAACATTTGCAACCAAAGACATGAAAATATGCAATATTGGGTTTTCTTCCTTTCCAAAGTTCATAAGGAGTTTTCTTTAAAATAGCTCTAATGGAAACTCTGTTCAAAATGTAGCATCTTTGTATTCTTTATACACTTGAAATATTTTGGTAAACTGTTTTCATTCAGCATTGTTCTTGCCATTTCTTGCAAAGATCTGTTTTTCCTTTCAACAACTCCATTTTGTTGTGGAGTTCTAGGAGCTGAAAATGTATGATAAATACCATTTTGAGAGCAGAAATTTTCAAACAAACTATTTTCAAATTCTTTTCCATGATCACTCCTTAAAAATGTAATGCAATAACCTTTTTCATTTTGAGTTCTTTTGCAAAAAGCTTCAAATATATCAAAGGTTTCATCTTTATGAGCAAGAAAGAAAGTCCATGTGAATCTTGAAAAATCATCAACAATTACAAATGTATATGCCTTGCCTCCTAGACTTCTAGGTGTGATTGGACCAAAAAGATCAAGATGTAATAACTCCAATGGTCTAGACGTAGTTACAACATTTTTTGATTTAAAAGATGATTTTGTATGCTTACCAAGTGCACATGCTTTGCATTGAAACTCTTTTTCAAATCTTAACTTTGGAAGTCCTCTAACAAGATTCCTTCTAGAGAGTTTAGCAAGTGTACTCATGCTAGCATGTCCTAATTTTCTATGCCATAACCATGCACTATCATCTGAAGTCATAAAGCATGTTTCACAATTCTCTTCAAGACTTGTTAAATCAAGTAGGTAAATATTATCTATTCTAGCACCAACAAACATAACATTATTTCCATGAATCTCACAATGCGTAGAAGTAAAAATGACTTTAAAACCATTATCACATAGTTGACTAACACTTACAAGATTATATTTTAATCCTTGTACTAATGCAACATTCTCAATGCAAGGATTTTTACCAATAGTTCCACAACCAATAATTTTAGCTTTACTTTTATCACCAAATTTGACATAACCTTCTTCTTTTAAAGTAAGAGAGGAGAACTTGCCTTTATTTCCTGTCATGTGTCTAGAGCAGCCACTATCAATGTACCAGTGTTCTGTTTCCAGCATACTCCTTAGCGGACACAGAAATCGATTAAGCGTCCTTAGGTACCCAAGCAACTTTGGGTCATTGTGTGTTAGTAATATTAGATAGGGTTCCTTTAGGCACCCATACTTTCTTTGCCTTAAAGGTTCCTTACCTAATAGGATAAGCATTAATCATATGACCTTTATGATTACAATAAAAGCATGTAATATTTGGTTGAGAAAAAGATGTAGCTTTAACAAAATAATGTTTGTATTTTCCAAATTTTATAAACCCATCATAACCAATTCCAAATTTTTCATTTGTGGATCTTTGATTCCCAAGAAGTATATCAAGTGTTTCTTTTCCTTTTGTAAATTTTGTTAAATCTCATGTCAAAGATTCAACTTTTGCTTCAAGAATTCTGTTTTTCTCAAGAAGTTGTTCACAAACTTCTTTTGATCTTTGAAGCTCATCATTAACTTCCTTAAATAATTTCATTTGAGACTTGTAAAATTCATTTTCCTTTGAAGCCATACTTAAGGAAATATTTTCTGATCTTAAAGCACAATTTTTATGAACCAAAATTTTGCATTTCTTTTTAAAAGTTCTATATTTATCATATGTCTTTACAAATGCAAGTTCTAATTCATCAACATTAGACTGTTCAAGATTTACCTCATTTTCACTATTTTCAATATGCGAGCTTTCACCTTTTTCTTCAATTGCCATCATACAAGTGTTTGCAGCTTCTTTGTCACTTGTTTCATCATTTGATGAAGAGTTACTATCACTCCATGTTGCTGCCATTTCCTTTTTACTTTTATCCTTTCTAAACTTGTTTTTCTTGTTCAATGTAAGACACTTTGGCTTAATGTGGCCTAGTTTGTTACACTCATAACAAACTATTTCACTTGAATGATTTGGAGTTTTTGGAGCATATTTCTTTGTGAACTTCTTGTATTTGCTTCCACCTTTTCTAAATGCTCTTTTGAATCTTTTGACTATCATAGCCATATTTTCATCATCATCACTTGAAGCACTTGAATCATCACTTGAACTAGCTTTAAAAGCAACACTTTTCTTTTTCTCATCTACCTATTCGGATATGAAGGCTATACCTTTCTTTTTCTTTTGATCACATTCTTTCTCATCTTTCTTATAGATCATCTCATGTGCAATGAGAGAACCAATTAGCTCATCATAGGTGTATTTTTTGAAATCCTTGGTGTCTTGAATAATAGTGGTCTTTGCTTCCCATGACTTTGGAAGAGATCTCAAAATTTTCTTTACGAGTTCTTGTTCCTCAAATCTCTTTCCAAGAGCTTTAAGAAGATTGACATGATCTGTAAATCTGGTACTCATTTCAGCAATAGTTTCACCAGGTTTCATCTCAAATAACTCATAATCACGGATGAGGAGGTTTGCCTTTGACTCTTTCACAACATCAGTTCCTTCATATGTGACTTCTAGTTTGTCCCAAATTTCTTTTGCAGTTTGACATCCTGAAATACGATTATACTCATTAATATCAAGAGCACAATGAAAAATGTTAATAGCCTTGGCATTTGTAGAAATTTTCTTCCAATCATTATCATCAAATTCAACTTCGGCTTTAGGAATTTGTACAGTTCCTTCACTGGTTTTATAAGGAATATAAGGGCCATCTTTAATTATTCTCCAAGCATCAATGTCAACAGATTGTATAAAGTTTCTCATTATAGTTTTCCAAAAAGAGTAATTTGTGGCATTAAAAAGTAGTGGTCTAGTGATAGAATAACCTTCAGCTATGGGGGCAGGTATACCAGCTGAGTTTCTAGATGAACCAGCCATGTGAATGGATCACTCTAAGGGGTTTAATCCTCAAGCAAGAGAGGCAAGCTCTGATACCAAATTGATGTCCCAAAATATGTCCAAGAGGGGGGGGGGGTGAATTGGACTCTAAAAATAAATTTTCATTTCTTGCTCAAAACCTTTGAAAAATTGCAGCTTAGCTCAACTTAATTGTCTAATGTGAAATATGAACAATACAACTTTATTGATAATTTGATTTAAAGTTAGGTCATATGCAATCAGTATACTGATCTAACAGATTGTATTAGCATTCAGTAGAAATTTTGGTAATCTGGATAAGTTTACAACACAGCAGACAGAGTAGTACACCAGATATATTAATTGACAGCAAATCAAACAATAAGCAGATTAAATCAGATGTCAACAGATTCAGCAGTAAACCAATTTTCTCAGTTTGCAGCAAGGTTAACAATAAACACCATCAACTTTCATATCAGCAAAAGCACCTCAATCAGAAAGATAAAATGCATAAATGTAAAGAGTAAGGGTTGAGAAAATTGAACACTGAATTTTTATAGTGGTTCGGCTCAACTAGCCTACATCCACTCTCTCAAAGATCCCACTTCAAGTCTTCACTTCACTATTCTTCTCTTTTAAAGGCAAAAGACAAAAGCCCTTTACAAATCTTCTCACTAAAGCTTTTACAAGTAGCTTCACACTTCTACCAAGTGTAATCCAAATACACTTTTCATAATCAAGCTTCAATAGGTGCTTGAATGACCTCTCATAAATGATAATCAAGTGTTTAAAACTCACTCTTACTCAATACAACAGAATCTATAAAGAAGAGATGAGTAGATAAGCCAATAATGAGCAATAAAAACACTTTGAGCACTTTGAATGAAAGCTTTTATGATTTTGAACAGTGGAGAGACTTTCATTAAGTGCAAAATGGCCAAGGGTAGGTGTATTTATAACTTTGGAATGTTTTTGACTATTTGAGAACTCATTTGAACGTTACAATTACGAATTTCAAGAAAATAGCCATTATTTTGTCTTTTTCTGCGATGTTGTGCAGAGTTGAGACAGTTAGCATACTGGAAAAAGTAGCAGACCAATTAGCATACTGGAAAAAGTAGCAGACCAATTAGCATAGCAAAACAAGTAGCAAACCAGTGAGCATACCAGGAAAACTTTTCTGCATAACTTTGAAAACTTTTAGAACTTTACACCAAATCATAATCAAATACTTTTAGGCCAATAATGATATTTAAAAGAAAAATCTTTTGAGGGATTGAAAATAAGTATCATTTACTTCTATTCCTCAATTTTTTTCACAAGCAATCCTAAAAGTTAAAACAAACTTTTATACTATATGTACCTTCAATTTTGATTTTCAATGCAGTTTTGGAAGGTAACCTTTTCTTCTTTTATCTCCTTTGATTCGTCCTGTGTTATCTTAAAATGTCATCCTTTCTTCAAAAGCACGAATCCATCATGAAATCCTTGAGTCTTTTCCTTTGTTCTTTGAGAAGCACAACACTTAAAACAATGTTAGTTTGATTCTAGTTGAGTTTTGGTATCATCAAAATCTATGCTCCTTTGAGCTTGTGGGGTCAACAAGGAGGATTAGGATTGGTACTTGGAATGTTGGATCACTTATAGGAAAATTAATGGAGCTTATGGATACCTTGGAAAGGAGAAGGGTGAATGTTGCTTGCATACAAGAGACTAAATGGATGGGAGAGAAAACCAAGGAAGTGGGTAATTCAGAGTGCAAACTGTGGTTTACCAGAAAGGAGAGAAATAAGAACGGAGTGGGCATAATCATAGACAGGACATTGAAAGACACTGTAATAGCGGTAAAAAGAGTAGGAGATAGAATTATACTCGTAAAGTTAGTACTAGAAGGATGTGGAAACTCATATACATTTATTATTTATTATTATTTTATTTTAATTAGCTAACAATAATTTAATATATTTATTTTATTAGATGGTCTGCTTATTTATTTTTAGATATATATATTATTTTTGAAATTAAATATATATCTGCAATCTGAACAACCCAGTTCAATAATAACTCTTACCCATTCTATACCTAATAGAACTCTTGAAATATATATATACCTTAATAACCTCTTCTGCTAAACTTTGCTCTCAAAACCTGTTTGTCACCTCCTTTTTCTATCAAATACTCTCAATAGAGAATCCCTAAATTCTTCCTTCTCTATTCATCACATTCGATTATGTTTTCAAGGTAAAAATTCTCATTCTTTATTCAATAGTTGATGAATTTGATTTTATTTTCTTTCATCGATTTGTTACAACTACCCTAGAAATTTATTTATTTTTTTATCATTAATATTGAATTGGATTGATCATAATTATTACTGTGAGATAATATTTTTAAATTTAAATTATATATATATATATATATATATATTTGTTTTTGGAAGCGTCCCTGTTCACATAACAATTGAAGACGGGAAGCGTCCCTGTTGTCCACGTCCTTGAATTTGGAAGCGTCCCTATTATCCACGCATTTGAATCCCTTCGTCCACGCATTTGAATCCCTTCGTTCAAGTCCGTCCAATGTTTATATATATATATATATATATATATATATATTTTTTTTTTGAATCCTCATGTATCCACGTCCGTCCAAGGTTTATATATATATGTATATTAAAATTATTTTATTTTATTATTATTTAATATTTCTTTTATATTTTGGATATGTATGAGATTCAAATATTTATTCTGTCAGCTGAAAATTGTTTCTCTTTTATTGAATCTAGCTATTATTGTAGAGGTTCCAGGTGAGTGGTAATTATAGTACATGGCACCATTTTTGTCCCTTTTAAAATTTCTTAGCATTAAGTTTGTTATTAAATGAAATTTTAAATCAATATTTTAACAATGATTTTATATGTGATTTTCTAGAGTTTTATATTATTATTGAATTTTATTTCGTTTTGATTAAATAATTGATTTTGTCAACTATCTCTGCATTAGACCCATTAGGATTCCGGGAACAGGCTTTTAATGTATTTATATTGATTGATATTTGACTATAAAATTTACTGATGTGTTACTGAATTGATTTGAGATTGATTTGATTTTATTGATTTGATTTGATTTTATTGAATTGATTTGAGAGTGATTTGATTTTATTGACTCTCTGAAACTATTGAAATACACTATTGGAATTGCACTATCAGTATTTATTTGCTATCTGAAATTTTTATTGATTTTGATTGATTTGTACAAATTGATTTTCTGTTTTGAATCGGTACCTGTGCCCAGTATCTGTTTCTGTTATCTGGCCCCGCCGTGTGGACTATCACGGTATTAGGTTGCATTATCGAGTCATGCATCATTGCAGTTTATGGCTTGCATTAGTATCATATGCATTGATATCTGTGAAGGAGGAGGAAGGTATCTGATATCTGGTAGCGCGCTTACCATCTGACCTTTGGTGATGTGGGGTATCATCACCCTGGTGCACTGTACCATAAAAATTTTATTGAATGAATTTATTTTATACATATGTTTTACGCAATTATTTTATTAATGATTTTGACAGCATGAGCATGATTTTATTGAATAGAAATTTATTGTGAAATTAATCAAGCGTCTGCCTGTTCCTATTCCGTTGTGTGCTATAATTATCATTCACTGAGCATGTAGCTCAAACCACGTTTTCTCATGCATATCTGCTTTTGGATCGGTAGAATTCTGGTGATCCAAATATTCAGTCCATTTTCTGGAGAGGGACAACTTTGATTTATTTTCATGGTATGCCCGAATTCATATTTTCTCGGGCTATTAATTAGTTTAGTTTATTGAACATTTTAAGTTTTTATTGAAATCTGTAGAGACTCCGCAGTTTACCTATGGGATATTTATGATGTTTATTCAGCATTTTGTTTATTTGAATTTTGTCTATTTTTGAAATTAGTAAGTGACAATATATTCATTCAAGATACTCTGATAAGGCTTGCATGATTTAAGAATACTTAAATTATGCACCGGTCACGATTCGGAATTTTGGGTCGTGACAAAGTTGGTATCAGAGCTCGGTTAAGGTCTAGTAAACTTGCGGAGCATAGGATCCTTAACGTCTTTTCAGTTTATCATTGCTTCAGATATCTGCGTCCTTCGTACTTTTTCACCTGTCTTAATTTGGCTCACATTTTCAAATTTAATACTTATTTATTAAAATGAATAAGTGCCTGAGTCTGTTAAACGTAAGAGGAGAGCTTGGGTCAAGGGTCTTAATGGTGCAAACCTTGATCCAACAAGGGAGGTACCCCCTAAAACTATTAATCAGACATATGAATAGATGCCTATGGCTAAGACTAGGGCACAACCATTCTTTTGTTTCTCCATACTTTTCCATGATATTTAGTACACCACCTACTTTGTTAGAGTATCCTTCATCTGTATCAACACCTATGAGGAACGCAATAGACACTAATATGGTGTATAGGGGATGTATAGTTCACATTGGAGATAGGGAATTAGCTGCAGATCTTGTTTCTTTGGATATGTTTGAGTTTGATGTGATTTTAGGCATGGATTGGTTAGCCACTTATCACGTTTCATTGGATTTTCATAATAAAGTTGTACTCTTTAAAATTCACGGGAGCGGAATTTCAATTTCGAGAGATTGCAGTATAGCCTCTAGTAATCTTATCTCTGTAGTGAGTGCTAGACGATTATTGCGAAAGAGGTGTAAAGGGTATCTAGCTTATGTTAGAGATGTTCAGGTAGAAGGTGCAGGTTTGGAGAAAGTTGCAGTGGTTAAAGAGTTTCCTGATGTGTTTCCAGAAGATTTATCGGGTTTACCCCCGGAGCGAGAGGTAGAGTTTGGTATAGACTTAGTTCTGAATCGAGCCCATATCTATGCCACCTTATCGTATGGCACCTACAGAACTTAAGGAGTTGAAGGAGCAGTTACAGGACCCACTAGATAAGGGGTTTATTCGCCCTAGTGTTTCTCCATGGGGTGCTCCTATGTTATTTGTACGGAAGAAGGATGGATTTTTGAGAATGTGCATTGATTATAGGCAATTGAATAAGGTAACTGTGCATAATAAGTATCCTCTTTCACGCATAGATTACCTGTTTGACCAACTTCAAGGTGCAAAATAATTTTCCAAGATTGATCTTCGATCTGGGTATCATCAATTGAGGGTCAAGAAAGAAGACATACTCAAGACGGCCTTTAGGACTAGGTATGGACACTATGAATTTCTTGTAATGTCTTTTGGTCTTACCAATGCTCCGGCCGCTTTTATGGATCTCATGAACAGAGTTTTCAAGCCTTTCTTAGATCAATTTGTTATAGTGTTCATCGATGACATTTTAATGTACTCAAAGAGTAAGGAGGAGCATGAACAACATTTGAGAATTGTCCTTCAGACCTTACGAGAACACAAGCTATATGCCAAGTTCTCAAAATGTGAGTTTTGGTTAGATAATGTGGTTTTCCTAGGCCATACAGTATCTAAGGATGGGGTGTGCGTTGATAAGAAAAAAAGTTGAGGCAGTGCTTCATTAGCCTAGACCCACAACTGTGTTAGAGATTTGTAGTTTCTTGGGTTTAGCAGGGTATTATAGACGGTTTGTTCAAAATTTCTCTCGTATTGCAGCACCTTTAACTAAGTTGACACAGAAGAATGTGAAATTTCAGTGGTCTGAGGCTTGTGAAAAAAAAAAGTTTTCAGGAGCTTAAGACTCGTTTAACTACAGCACCAGTGTTAGCCCTTCCATCTGGATCAGGGGGTTATGTAGTATATTGTGATGCTTCTAGAATTGGTTTAGGATGTGTTTTGATGCAGCATGGATGGGTTATTGCATATGCTTCTCGTCAGTTGAAAAGGCACGAGCAGAATTATCCAACTCATGATTTGGAAATGGCTGCAGTAATTTTTGCTTTGAAAATCTGGAGGCACTATCTGTATGGTGAGACTTGTGAAATCTTCACTGACCACAAAAGTCTCAAATACATCTTTGACCAACGTGATCTTAATCTTAGGCAAAGGAGATGGGTAGAATTGCTGAAGGATTATGATTGCACCATACAGTATCACCCTGGAAAGGCTAATGTGGTGGCTGATGCTCTAAGCAGGAAGTCTTCTGGTAGTTTAGCCCATATATCTACCAAGATGAGGCCTTTGATTGGTGAATTACATGAATTGTTAGATCAGGGAGTAAAGTTTAAAATCATAGCTGGATCATTCTTAGCACATTTTCGAGTTAGGCCTATCTTGATTGATCGAATTAAGGCTGCTCAAAAGAGGGATTCTCAGCTGTGTGAGATTATAGATAATATTCATCAAGGCCAAGCTCAAGGATTCATGTTGAATGATGATGGAGTTCTTCGTTATGGCACTAGACTTTGTGTCCCCAATGTTGATGAGTTGAGAAGAGAAATCATGGAGGAGGCACACCATTCTGCTTACACAGTACACCCAGGTTTAACTAAGATGTATCGTGATTTAAGGGAGCATTATTGGTGGGGTGGCATGAAGAGGGATGTTGCAGACTTTGTTGCTAAATGTTTGACTTGTCAGCAGGTTAAGGCAGAACATCAGAGACCATCAGGTTACTTGACCATTGCCTATTCTCGAGTGGAAGTGGGAGCATATTGCCATGGACTTTGTTGTGGGTTTACCTAGTACACGAGGTGGTTACAATGCAATGGGTGATAGTGGGATGATTGACAAAATCTGCTCATTTCCTTCCTGTAAAGACTACATATGACTTTGCTAAACTTGCACAGTTGTATATAAACAAGATTGTTAGTCTTCATGGAGTTCCAGTTTCCATTGTCTCTGATCGTGGTAAACAGTTTACTTCTCGATTTTGGAAGAAATTCTAAGAAGCTTTAGGAACACGAGTAGACTTTAGTACTGCTTTTCACCCTCAGACGGATGGACAGTCAGAAAGGACCATACAGACATTAGAGGACATGCTTCGTGCATGCGTTATGGATTTTGGTGGCGGTTGGGATCATCATTTGCCTTTAGTGGAGTTTGCTTATAATAACAGTTATCAGGCAAGTATAGAGATGGCTCCATATGAGGCATTATATGGTCGAAAGTGTAGGTCACCGGTTTGTTGGGATGAAGTTGGAGAAAGAAGGTTTACTAGACCAGAGTTGATACAATTAACTTCAGAGAAGGTTCGACTAATTCGTGATCGACTTTTGACTGCTCAAAGTCGACAAAGAATTTATGCTGACCCTAAGCGTAAAGATGTAGAATTTATGATTGGTGATCATGTATTTTTGAGAGTTTCCCCTATGAAAGGAATCATGAGGTTTGGGAAGAAAGGGAAGCTTAGCCCTCGTTTTGTTGGTCCATTTGAAATTTTGGAGAGAATTGGAGCAGTTGCTTACCGTTTAGCCCTTCCACCTGGTTTTGCACATGTACATCCAGTTTTCCATATTTCTATGCTTAGGAAGTATGTACCAGATCCATCTCATTTTTTTACAACCTCAAACCATGCAATTTAGGGATGATATGTCATATGAGGAGCAACCAGTAAAGATTTTAGATCGACAAATTAGAAAACTCCGGTCTAAGGAAGTGGCTTTGGTCAAAGTCTTGTGGCATAATCACTCAAGTAGTGAGGCCACATGGGAGGCAGAATCTGAAATGCGAGCCAAATATCCTCACTTATTTGATTCTTCAGGTTAGAATTTTGTCTATTCAAATTCGGGGACCGAATTTTTTTTAAGGGGGGAAGTATGTGGAAACCCATATACATTTATTATTTATTATTATTTTATTTTAATTAGCTAACAATAATTTAATATATTTATAAAATATATATATATATATATATATATATATATATATATATATATATATATATATATATATATATATATATATATATATATATATATTTTATTAGATGGTCTGCTTATTTATTTTTAGATATATATATTATTTTTGAAATTAAATATATATCTGCAATCTGAACAACCCAGTTCAATAATAACTCTTACCCATTCTACACCTAATAGAACTCTTGAAATATATATATACCTTAATAACCTCTTCTGCTAAACTTTGCTCTCAAAACCTGTTTGTCACCTCCTTTTTCTATCAAATACTCTCAATAGAGAATCCCTAAATTCTTCCTTCTCTATTCATCACATTCGATTATGTTTTCAAGGTAAAAATTCTCATTCTTTATTTAATAGTTGATGAATTTGATTTTATTTTCTTTCATCGATTTGTTACAACTACCCTAGAAATTTATTTATTTTTTTATCATTAATATTGAATTGGATTGATCATAATTATTACTGTGAGATAATATTTTTAAATTTAAATTATATATATATATATATATATATATATATATATATATATATATTTGTTTTTGGAAGCGTCCCTGTTCACATAACAATTGAAGACGGGAAGCGTCCCTGTTGTCCACGTCCTTGAATTTGGAAGCGTCCCTATTATCCACGCATTTGAATCCCTTCGTTCACGTCCGTCCAAGGTTTATATATATATATATATATATATATATATATATATATATATATATATATATATATTTTGAATCCTCATGTATCCACGTCCGTCCAAGGTTTATATATATATGTATATTAAAATTATTTTATTTTATTATTATTTAATATTTCTTTTATATTTTGGATATGTAGGAGATTCAAATATTTATTCTGTCAGCTGAAAATTGTTTCTCTTTTATTGAATCTAGCTATTATTTTAGAGGTTCCAGGTGAGTGGTAATTATAGTACATGGCACCATTTTTGTCCCTTTTAAAATTTCTTAGCATTAAGTTTGTTATTAAATGAAATTTTAAATCAATATTTTAACAATGATTTTATATGTGATTTTCTAGAGTTTTATATTATTATTGAATTTTATTTCGTTTTGATTAAATAATTGATTTTGTCAACTATCTCTGCATTAGACCCATTAGGATTCGGGGAACAGGCTTTTAATGTATTTATATTGATTGATATTTGACTATAAAATTTACTGATGTGTTACTGAATTGATTTGAGATTGATTTGATTTTATTGATTTGATTTGATTTTATTGAATTGATTTGAGAGTGATTTGATTTTATTGACTCTCTGAAACAATTGAAATACACTATTGGAATTGCACTATCAGTATTTATTTGCTATCTGAAATTTTTATTGATTTTGATTGATTTGTACAAATTGATTTTCTGTTTTGAATCGGTACCTGTGCCCAGTATCTGTTTCTGTTATCTGGCCCCGCCGTGTGGACTATCACGGTATTAGGTTGCATTATCGAGTCATGCATCATTGCAGTTTATGGCTTGCATTAGTATCATATGCATTGATATCTGTGAAGGAGGAGGAAGGTATCTGATATCTGGTAGCGCGCTTACCATCTGACCTTTGGTGATGTGGGGTATCATCACCCTGGTGCACTGTACCATAAAAATTTTATTGAATGAATTTATTTTATACATATGTTTTACGCAATTATTTTATTAATGATTTTGACAGCATGAGCATGATTTTATTGAATAGAAATTTATTGTGAAATTAATCAAGCGTCTGCCTGTTCCTATTCCGTTGTGTGCTATAATTATCATTCACTGAGCATGTAGCTCAAACCACGTTTTCTCTGTCTGTTATCTGTTTCAGATCAGTAGAATTCTGCAGCTGATCCAAATATTCAGTCCATTTTCTGGAGAGGGACAACTTTGATTTATTTTCATGGTATGCCCGAATTCATATTTTCTCGGGCTATTAATTAGTTTAGTTTATTGAACATTTTAAGTTTTTATTGAAATCTGTAGAGACTCCGCAGTTTACCTATGGGATATTTATGATGTTTATTCAGCATTTTGTTTATTTGAATTTTGTCTATTTTTGAAATTAGTAAGTGACAATATATTCATTCAAGATACTCTGATAAGGCTTGCATGATTTAAGAATACTTAAATTATGAGCCAGTTACGATTCAGAATTTTGGGTCGTGACAAAGGAGAAACAATAAATGCAGTTAGTGCTTATGCCCTACAAATAGGACTAGATCGTGAGAGTAAATAAAGGTTTTGGGAAGATATGGATGATCTAATGCAAAGCATACCAAATGAAGAGAATGTTTTTATTGGTGGAGATTTGAATAGACATGTAGGAAGTGATAGGCAAGGTTATGAGAATATTCATGGAGGTTTTGCTTTTGGCAGTAAAAAACATCCTAAATTTTGCTATGGCATATGACCTAATACTAGCAAATACCTACTTTATAAAAAGAGAGTCACATTTAGTGACTTTCAAAAGTGGGCAACATATAACCTAAATTGACTTTCTCTTAACTAGGAAGACAAGTAGAGCTCTATGCAAGGATTCAAGGTCATTCCAGGAGAGACTTTAACAAGTCAACATCGATTGGTGGTTTTGGATGTCAAGTTTATGAACAATTCAAGTAAGGTCAGAAGAAATAGGGTAGCTCGAACAATGTGGTGGGAGTTCAAAGGAGAAAAGCAAAAGAAGTTCAAAAATGAGCTTCTCAAGTCCGAAGCATGGAAGCTGGATATGGAGGCCAATGATACGTGGACACAGATGGCATCAAAGATTAGAGAAGTAGCTAGAAAAGTACTTGGAGAATCTAGAGGATATGAACCACCCTCAAAAGGGAGATGGTGCTGGAATGAGGAAGTACAAAAGGCAGTGAAGAGAAATAGGGAATGGTATAAGAAATTACCTAAATGTGATAATAATGAGGCATATGAACAGTACAAGATAGCAAAGAAAGAGGCAAAAAAAGCAGTTAGTCAAGTAAAAGCACAGGCATTTGAAAAGTTATATGAGAAACTTGGAACTAAAGAAGGGGAGAAAGATATTTATAGATTAGCAAGAAGGAGAGAAAAGAAATGTCAAGATCTCAATCAAGTTAGGTGCATTAAGGATAAAGAAGGAAAAGTTTTGGTGAAAGATGAGGACATTAAAGAAAGATGGAGAAATTATTTTGATGATCTCTTTAATAATAGTCAAAATTGTAATAGCGTGAATATAGACTACAGAACAATAGAAGAGAATGTGAATTATACTAGAAGAATTAGATCTTTAGAAGTAAAGAAAGCACTTAAGAGAATAAAAGCGGGTAAAGCCTGTGGACCCGATGGAATACCAATTGAAGTGTGGAAGTGTTTGGGAGATATTGGAGTGGCATGATTAACTAAATTATTTAATAAGATTCTAAACTCAAAGAAAATGCCGGATGAATGGAGGAGGAGTATTTTAGTATCTATTTTTAAAAATAAGGGAGACATACAGAGTTGTTCAAACTATAGGGGAATTAAACTCATGAGCCATACTATGAAGTTGTGGGAGAGAGTTGTGGAGTATTAACTACATCATGATACTTCTATCTCTCCCAATCACTTTGGCTTCATACCCGGTCGTTCAACTATGGAAGCGATCTTTCTCATTAGAAGCTTGATGGAGAAATATAGAGATGCGAAGAAAGATCTGCACTTGGTTTTTATTGATTTGGAGAAGGCTTATGATAATGTTTCAAGAGATGTCTTATGGAGAGTGTTAGAACAAAAGATGGTATCTATTAAGTACATATAAGTATTAAAAGATATGTATGAAGGAGCAACTACTATTGTGCACACAGTGAGAGGGGACACAAGAGATTTTCCGATCTCAGTTGGATTACACCAAGGATCAACTATAAGCCCTTACCTTTTTACATTAGTTTTAGATGAATTGATGAAACATATACAAGAGAGTATCCCTTAGTGCATTATGTTTGCAAATAATACAGTTCTAATAGATGAGACGTGAGAAAGAGTCAATAGAAAGCTAGAGATTTGAAGAAGTACTTTAGAATTAAAGGGCTTTAAGTTAAGTAGAACGAAGATAGAATACATGCATTGCAAGTTCAGTGAAGGCCAAACTGGTGATAGGGAAGGAGTTAGTTTGGATGGAGTGGTACTGTCCCAAAGTAATCACTTTAAATATCTTGGCTCAGTCCTTCAAGTAGATGGGGGATGTGAGGAGGATGTTAGTCATAGGATTAAAATCGGATGGTTGAAGTGGAGACGTGCCACGGGAGTTTTATGTGATCGCAAGATTCCCAATAAGTTGAAAGGAAAATTTTACCGTACAGCCATACGACCGGCTATGTTATATGATAGTGAGTGTTGGACACTGAAGGAATCGTATGTGTCTAAGATAAGAGTTGCAGAGATGAGAATGTTAAGGTGGATGAGTGGCCATAGTAGACTAGATAAAGCCCGTAATGAGAGTATTAGAGAAAAGGTAGGAGTAGTGCCAATTGAGGATAAGTTAAGAGAAGGGAGATTGAGGTGTTTTGGTCATGTGAAGCGTAGACATACGAAGGCTCCAGTTAGACAAGTAGAGCACATTAGGTTAGAGGATAGAAAGAAAAAAAGGGGTAGACCTAAACTGACTTGGAGGAAAGTAGTACAACATGACCTAGAAGCACTACACATTTCTAAGGATTTAATCCAAAATCGTTTAGAGTGGAGAAAGCGAATCCATATAACCGACCTCAAATTTTTGAGATAAAAGTTGAGTTGAGTTGTGTTCTTTGCTTAACAAATTAACTCATTGAGGCTAAATATTTTTTAGTTGGTTTAGGAGAAGGATAATCCTTTAAGTTTCTTTTGAAATAAATTATTTATAAAAAAAATTAATTAAATTTTTGTAATGTCATGATTATTTTTATTTTTCTTAAAATGAAAAATTTTTTAAATTAAAAAAAAATTAAATTCTTTCATTCAAGCATGAAATTTAACCAATGCAACAGTGACACTAATGTTATGCGGTCAACCCCTTTAATTATTGCAAACGATAATTTTCTCAAATTTGAAAGCTGAAGTTGCTTAAGAAGAAATTGCAGATTATGTGAATGCTTTAATCTAAAAGGAAATTGACACTATATAAGTTTGGTTGAAGGAATAAGACTTCAAATTTAGGGCCGTCAACCGTGTGCCTAACCATTTGACAATTACAAAATTTACCATGAAGAATATTCTATTATACTGTTTTGAACTAATTATATTAATTTTGAAAATTAGCTTAATTGATAAATAAATTTGTTCTTTATTTTATTGATTAGAATTTAATTCATAAAGTCAATAAACATTAAATAATTGTTGAATGCATTAAATTTAAAAGGAGGATACTTGTATTCATTTAAAAATTTATATAATAATAATATAAATAAAAATAAAATAGCATTAAAATAAATTAAAATTTATTAAAAACATAAAAAAGAAAGAGGCTAAAAATTTAATGTAACATCTTTTTAAATTAATGTCACGTAACAGGATCTTAAAAGGGCTTAATTTGCGTTAAATCAATCTAAAAACTTCGACTTCCACTTCTTTAAATTAAAGAAGAAGAAAGTCTTTTGAATAGATTGCACCCTCGCTTTGTTAGAAAGAAGTAAAAGTCGTCGTTCTTGCGATTGTATTAGTCCGTATATGCTTCCAAATACTCTCAACTCAATCACTATATATATATATATATATATATATATATATTTGCCTGTAAAGGGACTGGAAAGAAACCAAAATGCTCTAATTGTTTAAATAAATTTGGACGATACTGACGTTAAAAAGTCACAGGACGTCCACATAAAATGAATCAAGAGGAAATCATAGTCCAACTTTCAACTACTCTTCATAAACTACCAAGCAATTGATTCAATACACCATAGCATTTATCCTCATGATTTTCTTACAGCCTCCAGATTGTGTAAGCCTCTGGGATGTCATAGGCAATGCAAATTGCCTCTATCTCTTCCGGAGTCAATGTGGAGGCAATGTGTTGTATGTGGTGGTGGTGGTCCAAGTAGATAATTTGAGTATCTGGGTACCTAAGAATCCAACAAGAAACATCAATATGATTCGGTTACTCTCTCTCTCTCTCTATATATATATAGACACACACACATTTGTAAACCAATTCGATAAGTTTTAGTAGTTCCTCCATCGAACTAACAAAGTCGAAGAAATCATCGACAAAAGGTTGTTAGAACAGAGTTTTAGGCCAATGAGATTCAAGTATCAGAGATATGAGGATGGCAATGGACTACAACAATGGAAAAATAGACATATGAGATCTTCTGCCTTGAAAACTTCAAAATTTCCAAAACTATATTCTTTGATCCATTTGCTTAATTTTATTCAAAAATACAATTTCATTTAATTATTCAAAGAAATTCCTTTTTATTTGTTGAGGCTAAGAGGAAAAAAAAAAAAAAAAAAACATAGCATAAATTACCTTTCCGGATAGTATAGTTCTTTGCGGTGTATGGCATGCACTCATTGAAGTCTTGGAACGAATCATCAAGAGATCTCTGTTGTCAATATTGAAATGCCCATAAAGAAGTGAAAGATATTATTATTATTATTATTATTATTATTATTATTATTATTATTATTATTATTATTATTAAGAATATAATAAGAGATGCTACCTTACTAATGTTGCAACCATTAAAATAATAATAAGAAGCGAATAACAGATAATTGAATGACGATTAATGGGCAATCCGAACCAAATATCCATGGGATACTGGGACATTTGGGAAAAAAGTTAATAGCCTAGCTACACTCATGATACTCGGATCACTTTGTAAAGATAAGGATTCTGAGATATCCATTGTAATCATAGTTCTATCCATATGAGGATTCGACCAGCAAAGTAGAGTCATAGTCTTACTCAATCACAAATTCCTAATCCAAATAGGAATTCACATCGAAGCCTATATAAGGGCCATCAGGTATGTATGTTGATCAATTTTTTACCTATCCTATCACAGTCTAATTCTCATTATTGACTTAAGTATTGGAGTAGTAGTTAACTAACCCACTTGGTATTCTCTTTATCTTATAGATCCAATATTCGAAATCTAGCATCCTATACCTGCAGAAGAGGAGAACAACATCATTGGCATCGTCTGTGGGAAAGATTACCTCAATGATGTTTTCTCATAAAAGCAATATCTATAATCGTTGTTTTCTTTTCCACTAATACCACCATGACCTCAAACTTACCACCACCCATGGAACCACCACCGCTCCTAATTGACCCTCCTATTGGCAATGGTACCATTAACGATGCCACTATTACAGAAAATACCCCACCTCAAAATCCCCATGACCTTTGAACAGATGATATAGCATATCGAAGAACTAGAAGCGGAAAATGTTGGTCTAAAAAACCAAAATATCCAATTGCAAAATTCAAGAGCCCCTAAGAACAGCGCCATTCCAAATCTCAAAAATACTCAACAACCGAATGGAAAAGAAAAAGTTGGTGATTTCAAAGTCAACTCTACAAGGGGAGGTATTGATTAGGGCAAAGTCAATGCCCTACCCAAGTTTCAAAAAAATGATGACCCAGACTAAGATTTTGGCATAGGTGATTATTCCTCTTTAACAGATGAAATTCTACCAGAACTCTTTCCCCCAAAGTTCAACTTTCCCACTTTCGATAAATATAACGGCAGATCTAACCGAAGAAGCCACTAGCAAATTTCAGAACCATAATGCAACTATAAAATGTCAATGACTTTATCAAGTATAGGGTTTTCCCATCAACCCTAATAGGACTTGCTCAAAAGTGGTATCAATATGTCTGTCCCAGCTCACCCGAGTTTCCAACACCTAGCTGTCAAGTTCAAGCAAAGATTCATCACATGCATACCGCTCAAAAATTTTCGTTTAATTTACAAAAGGTCAGACAAAACCTGAGCAAGACACTAAAAAAGCTATATTGATCGTTTCAATATAGAAGTCATCTAAGGTGAGCAATTGAATCATAAAACCACCTATGAAGAAATAAAAAAAGGGTCCACTAACGTCAAATTTGTATACTCCCTCATCAAAAACCCAGCTCACAATTATTATTGATAAATGAAGCGTGCCCAAAGGTGTATCTAGTTGGATGATGAAAAGCAGTTGTTAAAGCTGGATAAAGAAGTTAGGATTGAGGAGAAGTAGGGCAGTCCAGACAATATTGGAAAGCGGCCAAGCAACTCTTTTGGTGGTAGGGACAGAGGGCATTACAAATATAAAAATTACACACCCCTGAGTGAGTCTCAGTCCAGAGTACTAATGTGAATTCAAAAGAATAGAGAGTCAATCAAATGCCCCAAGAGGCTGAATCCTAGGACCATAAATAGACGAGATCAAAATAAATTTTATACGTTTCATGATGACTTTGGCCATAATACTGATGATTGCAAATAGTTGAAAGATAAGATCAAAAGATTAGTTGGAGATGACACTCTAAGGCATTTCACTTGCCATACTCGATCTGATTGTGATAGATATCGATGGGAAAGGTCCGAGCGTAGACCGAGATAGGGTGAAGATGAAAAGCCCATCGGCACCATAAATGTGATAGCAGGAGGGCCCAATCCTGTTAAGCCAGAAAAGAAAAGAAGTAAGACAACAAATAGCTCAAACACAGTGCTTAAAGTGGAGAAGCTATGCCAGTCACCCATAACCTTTGGTAAAGAGGATGATAAGGTAACTCGCCCACACTCTGATCCTCTAGTTATTAGTCTTTAAATGAACAAGTATGTGGTGAAACTATGCTAATTGACACTGAAAAATTGGTTAATCTGATTATCCTAGATGTGTATAAAAAACTTGGCCCTCAGAGGAAAGACTTATCAGAAGTCCCCTACCCTTTAATGTTTAGGTGATAAATCTTATAATGACCCAGACCAAGGGCTGTTACCAGTGCTAAGGATTGGGTTAGCTTAAGGCTGCTAGAACCCGTAACAAGCCTAAAACCTGAAAAACATACATACATTCTTGCATCTCACTATTTAAGCATACTTTAAACCATTGTACCTTAGTCTTTTCATCCATACATAAGCATCCTTAATATAAAAATGGTTCATTTTTTAAACCTTAACATGCATAAGATCCATAGTGTAATGGTTCAAAATGCATACTCCCACAAAGGGATAATGTAACATATACATCATCATACTTGATAATATTACAAAACTTTAATTTTCTTTAATCACCAGCATAGTACAATCTATTCATTGATTATATGTCCATCTACCTATATATTATACATAAAGGGAAGGGTTAAAGATACCCCTGATGCCCTCCCTTCAAAGCACTTTTCTAGTCCTACAACCTTGAATCTGGGGGTTAAAGGAATGGGGCAAGCTTACACAAGCTCATTGAGTAAACTAACTATCATTAATTATATCATTTATTCACACGTGTACAATGCATCATTCACGTGGGTTTTTACATCACAAGCATTTCATGTAAAATGGACTTATCATCAGTAACTTTCAAAACTTTCCTTTAAAACATGGCTTGTCTCATGCAACCTGGGGCAACTTACAGATCTCCCTTGAAGGGAAACTTAAAGATCTTCCCATAGGATTTACTTATGGATCCATAACATACACAACATTACATCATTATAAACATGGGGAGAGTCAGTGGGTCATCTAACATCCATCAGAGTACTAATAATAATTTATGAAATTATACAACATCTTCGTGTTCTAAATGCATACATCCTAAATAAATATGATATGATGCATGAGGATGATCATTATTTACCTATAAATAGTCTTCACTTTATTAAGGTTAGAGTTACTATAACACCCCTATATTTGGTAGTGCGTTCTACTGTTCCGACGATCAGTGTTTGCCTAGACAGCTAGGATGCCTAGAACTACATTTAAATGTTAGTGACGAGACATAAAATAATGAAATATAATAAAGAAAAATACAATAAAAATGAAGGAAAAATAATAGCAATGAAATGAAACTAAGTTAAACGAGCCAGCACCGCAGCGATAGGTGACTGCACAGGAAAGTTACGACGTAGGCAATAGCTGACCTCAGGACTGCAAGGAACCCTCTGAATTTAGTTTCGAGACATAATTAAAGACTTATTGAATTATAAATGCCATTAGAAATATCAAAGAAAAATTAATTAATTAGTACAAAGAAAAACGAGAAATCGAGAAAATGACAAAACTCGGTGTTACCGAAAATTCGGGAATGCAACCTGAATAGGGGCATTGTGGTCATTTGACATCCCGAGTTACCTTTTGACCTAAATATCCATTAAAAATAAATGATATTAAACCTTGAAAATATCATGAAAATTAAAGTGGTGGTACATAATTGGAATAGTAAAAGAAATGAGGTAAAATTTGCAAATTTGGAAACTTTGGCTTATTAAATCTTTAACCAAACTTAGTGCTCCACTAAAATTGTATTTGGGACACCTAAAGACTAAAGTGGGACAAGTGTAGAACCATTTATCTTCTTCTTCCTCATCACCTTCACTTTAGCCGAATTCCATGTTCCATGAAAATCCTCCATTGCCGTCCACACTCCAAGCTTGAATCCACCATGATTAAACCATAAAAACCTCAAGTCTCTTCATTAAACTTAGCCTACACACCTTGGACAGCACTTAGGGAACAAGAAAGAAGGAATTTGGTGGAGTTTTGAGGAAGTCCAAAAGAGGTAAGTGGGTGTTTTCATTTCTTGTTTCATTAAAAGTGTAACTAAGGTTGTGGTTGTTTGATTTATGGAAGAAGTTTTGAGTTTTGTCGAGTTAGGGTGCTACTCCATTTTGGAAGCCATGGGAGTTCATCATGT
Organism: Hevea brasiliensis; assembly: GCF_030052815.1. Classification (NCBI taxonomy): domain Eukaryota; kingdom Viridiplantae; phylum Streptophyta; class Magnoliopsida; order Malpighiales; family Euphorbiaceae; genus Hevea; species Hevea brasiliensis. The sequence continues at coordinate 121,834 of NW_026614604.1, read as the reverse complement.
ATAGCTTGTTTTTTCATGTAAATGATAGTTTGAGATGTTAAATTAAGTGCTTATATGTATTGAAGTTGATTCCCATGTATAAAGTTTGAATGGTGAGCTTGAAAAGTAAAAATGAAAGTTTGATATGTATGGATGTTACTTTGGCAGCCTCAAGATGAAGGTTGATAATGTTTAAATTCTTGAAATGTTGTTGAAGTATTGTACAAAAAATGGCAGCACATGTGTGTGGAATAGTAGTGATAAGGTATGTAAATTGGTAATGGAAGTATGTGTAATAATTAGAAAGTTTATGTGTATATGTTGTTGGGTTTGGACTTTGTAAATTATGGCTGCATTTGGTGCATTGTGAAATTGTTATATTCTGTCCAAGTTGACCTATAATGTAAAGAATTGAATGGTTATGGTTAGTGCCAAATGCAGAATGGTATGGAGAAGGGAAGATGTAGTTGGTAATTATGTATTTGGTTTGGTGTTTGAAAGGCATGTAGAGGGCAGTGTGCAAATGAGCCTATAACCCTAAGTGTGTGGCTCGAATTGGTATAAGGCTAATTGGAGGTGAAATTAGGCACAAAATTTACCAACTTTCATGAAGAAAGTCTACCTAAATTCTGTCCAGAAAGTGACTTGAGAAATGACCAAATCCGGATTAGTGACTTGAAAACCTGAAAATTGACCATTTGGACAGCAGTTAGTTTTTTGGCCATAACTCACTCAAAACAGGTCCAAATGACCTGAAATTGTTACCATGGATAGATTAGACATAGATCTACAACTCTTATGAAGACACCAAAACCCAAAAATGACCATAAGCCAGTCAAAATGCTTGCACAAATTTGGGTATAAAAACTGCTAGAATCGAAAATGACCTAAAAATGACCTAAGTCGCCATTTTAGTGTAATCTTACCAGCAATAGTAAAATGACCATAACTTGGTATATTAAACTCCAAATGACCTAAAATTTATGGTAAAAGTTCACTAAGACATAGACCTACAAGTTTGTAAGTTGGACCAGAAATCGAAAATCGAGGGAACTAGGTCGTCCGACTAGGTCAAAATAGCATACCGAAATCCGGTAAATTGTAATAAAATGTAATATACTTGAAAATGAATTTGGTAATAAATACTAACACTAAAGGACTATAAAATGTGACATATTGGTAATATTAAACCTAATTCACCTAGAGTGCATGAAAGGTTAATATTATAGGTTGACTAAGGAAAGCAATAGTATTAAATAAATTTAATTATTGAACTTTATTAATTTAAAAGAGTTCTGAAACACTTGAAATTGTGTGTTTCAGTTAGCAAAGACTCAGAGAAGGAGAAGGAACTACTGAGTCAAGGCTAAGAGGCATTTATCAGAGGTTTGTGCACAACAGTTATTTCTTTTGAATTTTCAATTGAAATAAATTATGACATTTTGTATGTTATTGCTAAAATTGTGGAAAATTTGTTTGAATGGAAATTTGATGGATACTTATTGCTTGAAAAATATTGCAAATGGTTTGAAACCACAGCTATCATGTATATTTGATTGAATTCCTCGCTAGCTTATCTAGTGGGACGAATTGACTTTGAATTCCCACTCTGGCTAAAGTGTTGAGGTGTGCGTCAGTTGAGGACGACTAGAATGAGTACTCATATTATTGCTAGCTAGCTATGTTATTCCTCATTTGTCATTAGCTTTTGGGATGAATTAGACTTTGGAAACATGATTAAGCTATGTGTGTGATTTTTTGATATTTATTGTGATATTGTGAAATAGAGTTTAAATTCTTTATGACATTCTCTGTCTTTTGAATTTAACTATAATTTTAAGTATCCACTATTTATATGATTTATGGCTTATGGTTTTAAATTACATTTTCTTAATGTTGTGCACCACTGAGACATTGGCTCAGCGATAGCTTTTTCATTATCGCGCAGTACAGACGGACATGATCAGAGTAGGCTGCTTGTGCTACATTTTGAGATTTCGCTGGGTATATTGAGTATACCATATTTAATAGTTTTTATTGTAATGTATGTGCACTGTATGTATATATTGTACTTGGTCTTGAGTAGTTGTAAACTAAAATTGTAAATTATTTTGGCTTGTAAAAATATTATGACATATTTCTCATATCTCAGTTTTTGGAAACACTGAAAACTAAAGTGGGACAAGTGTAGAACCATTTATCTTCTTCTTCCTCATCACCTTTACTTTAGCCGAATTCCATGTTCCATGAAAATCCTCCATTTCCGTCCACACTCCAAGCTTGAATCCACCATGATTAAACCATAAAAACCTCAAGTCTCTTCATTAAACTTAGCCTACACACCTTAGGCAGCACTTAGGGAACAAGAAAGAAGGAATTTGGTGGAGTTTTGAGGAAGTCCAAAAGAGGTAAGTGGGTGTTTTCATTTCTTATTTCATTAAAAGTGTAACTAAGGTTGTGGTTGTTTGATTTGTGGAAGAAGTTTTGAGTTTTGATGAGTTAGGGTGCTACTCCATTTTGGCAGCCATGGGAGTTCATCATGTATAGCTTGTTTTTGCATGTAAATGATAGTTTGAGATGTTAAATTAAGTGCTTATATGTATTGAAGTTGATTCCCATGTATAAAGTTTGAATGGTGAGCTTGAAAAGTAAAAATGAAAGTTTGATATGTATGGATGTTACTTTGGCACCCTCAAGGTGAAGGTTGATAATGTTTAAATTCATGAAATGTTGTTGAAGTATTGTACAAAAAATGGCAGCACATGTGTGTGGAATAGTAGTGATAAGGTATGTAAATTGGTAATGGAAGTATGTGTAATAATTAGAAAGTTTATGTGTATATGTTGTTGGGTTTGGACTTTGTAAATTATGGCTGCATTTGGTGCATTGTGAAATTGTTATATTCTATCCAAGTTGACCTATAATGTAAAGAATTGAATGGTTATGGTTAGTGCCAAATGCAGAATGGTATGGAGAAGGGAAGATGTAGTTGGTAATTATGTATTTGGTTTGGTGTTTGAAAGGCATGTAGAGGGCAGTGTGCAAATGAGCCTATAACCCTAAGTGTGTGGCTCGAATTGGTATGAGGCCAATTGGAGGTGAAATTAGGCACAAAATTTGCCAACTTTCATGAAGAAAGTCTACCTAAATTCTGTCCAGAAAGTGACTTGAGAAATGACCAAATCTGGATTAGTGACTTGAAAACCTGAAAATTGACCATTTGGACAGCAGTTAGTTTTTTGGCCATAACTCACTCAAAACAGTTCCAAATGACCTGAAATTGTTACCATGGATAGATTAGACATAGATCTACAACTCTTATGAAGACACCAAAACCCAAAAATGACCATAAGCCAGTCAAAATGCTTGCACAAATTCGGGTATAAAAACTGCCAGAATCGAAAATGACCTAAAAATGACCTAAGTTGCCATTTTAGTGTAATCTGACCAGCAATAGTAAAATGACCATAACTTGGTATAGTAAACTCCAAATGACCTAAAATTTATGGCAAAAGTTCACTAAGACATAGACCTACAAGTTTGTAAGTTGGACCAGAAATCGAAAATCGAGGGAACTAGGTCGTCCGACTAGGTCAAAATAGCATACCGAAATCCAGTAAATTGTAATAAAATGTAATACACTTGAAAATGAATTTGGTAACAAATACTAACACTAAAGGACTATAAAATGTGACATATTGATAATATTAAACCTAATTCACCTAGAGTGCATCAAAGGTCAATATTATAGGTTGACTAAGGAAAGCAATAGTATTAAATAAATTTAATTATTGAACTTTATTAATTTAAAAGAGTTCTGAAACACTTGAAATTGTGTGTTTCAGTTAGCAAAGACTCAGAGAAGGAGAAGGAACTACTGAGTCAAGGCTAAGAGGCATTTATCAGAGGTTTGTGCACAACAGTTATTTCTTTTGAATTTTCAATTGAAATAAATTATGACATTTTGTATGTTATTGCTAAAATTGTGGAAAATTTGTTTGAACGGAAATTTGATGGATACTTATTGCTTGAAAAATATTGCAAATGGTTTGAAACCACAGCTATCATGTATATTTGATTGAATTCCTCGCTAGCTTATCTAGTGGGATGAATTGACTTTGAATTCCCTCTCTGGCTAAAGTGTTGAGGTGTGCGTCAGTTGAGGACGACTAGAATGAGTATTCATATTATTGCTAGCTAGCTATGTTATTCCTCATTTGCCATTAGCTTTTGGGATGAATTAGACTTTGGAAACATGATTAAGTTGTGTGTGTGATTTATTGATATTTATTGTGATATTGTGAAATAGAGTTTAAATTCTTTATGACATTCTCTGTCTTTTGAATTTAACTATAATTTTAAGTATCCACTATTTATATGATTTATGGCTTATGGTTTTAAATTGCATTTTCTTAATGTTGTGCACCACTGAGACATTGGCTCAGCGATAGCTTTTTCATTGCTGTCGCAGGTAGACAGACGGACAGAGCAGCAGAGTAGGCTGCTTGTGCTACATTTTGAGATTTCGCTGGGTATATTGAGTATACCATATTTAGTAGTTTTTATTGTAATGTATGTGCATTGTATGTATATATTGTACTTGGTCTTGAGCAGTTGTAAACTAAAATTGTAAATTATTTTGGCTTGTAAAAATATTATGACATATTTCTCATATCTCAGTTTTTTGAAACACTGAAAAATTGTTGTTGAATTGAGTTGACAATTATTGAGGAATTTATTGTGTTGAACTGTTATTAGAGTTTGGGGATTGAACAAACTTATTAGAAGTGCTTTTTACAGGTTTTTGAAGAACTGTTTTATTCAAAATACAGATGGCACTCTGCCAAAATTTTTACAGAAATTATTAATACTTTAGATTTGTTATTTGATTTCACTTCAGTGAAAGAAAAATTTTAACACCTGTCGATAGTGCTCATCACTGTAAAAAGAAGTAAGAAAAGGTTTAAAATCCCTTGTAGTGTATTTAATGGGTTATCAGTAGACGAAGTTTGGTAATTCATTAGGTATACGACGGGATCATGTTATGCCTTACAGAAGCATAGGGCGTGACAGTTACTCACCTCTTAAAGCCTATCAACCACCTTACTCAAATAGTAGCTATCCTGGGGTCCTTAACCTTTCGAGTCCCTTAAGCCCGATCCTATAAAATGCACCCTAGAGTGTTATACAAGGTTCTAAAAATCTATACATATCATAAACATCTTATTTTAGGCCCTTAGGAACCATGAAATCATGTTTTGAAACCTTAGAAAAGAAGGGAGAAAAAGTCAGGCATACCTCACTTTGGCTGCCAAAGTCTTGAACTTTGGCTGCTAAAGTCTTGAGCTTCGGACGACACTTTTTATCCAGTGCTGACTTTGGCTACCAAAGTCTTGGACTTCGGCTACCAAACCTGAAAATTTTTCAGATTTTTCTAGGAAACTGCATGCTTTGATTATCGAATCTCTGGCTTTTGGTAGCGAAACCTAGGAATTTCTAGAATTCTCGAGTAAAAAACATATAAATTCCTTCTCCCATCGATATCCAAACTCATTTCAAAGTTCCAAAGCACAATCTAATCACATATACACATCTTTGGGGGCTAAAACAACTTGAAAACATCCTTAAAACCCACATACATTAATAAAAAACTCAAATCCTAGGTTTTTCCCTAACCTAACATAGCATATACATGGATTTCTTTAAATCCACCATGGGATATTAGCTATTTAAGGCCCATAACACTTAAATATAACTATTCTAACCACAAAACATACAATTTCAACATAAACTTATAAAACTCTAACCCTAACATACATGAACTTCCCAAAACTCAATTGTAAAACAACTTTTCATAAAATTAAAGTTATAAAAACCTCATTCCTCATAAACTTTCTTAGATCTACCCATTAAATAAAGAAGGAAAGAAGGTTACTTCTTTTTTTGAAGCTTGGAGGTGAGAGAACCAGAACTTCAAAGCTAGAATATTCTCTTCCACACTTTGAAATGGAAGAATCCATGTCCAAATCTTCAAAAAGCTCAAAGAAGTGTTTTTGGTAGCAAAATAAGCTTTGGACCTTTTTTTGTACCCTATATGTCGAGGGACTTTCGGCTGCCAAAATTCTAGCTTTTGGCTATTGGAGTCTATTCTGTCCAAAAGAGCTTTTGAACAAGAAAGGGAGTTTCAGCTGCCGAAAGTTAATACTTTTACTGTGGAAACTCCTTTTGCCAGAAACACTCACTTAAAATTTTTAGAATATTTTTCATTCTTAAATACATTTTGAACATTTCAAATGTTACACCCTACTCCTCGTAAGATGTAACATGATCCCGTAGTATACCTAATGAATTACCGTACTTTGCCTACCAGTAACCCATTAAATATACTACAAGGGATTTTAAAATAATTTTCGATCATTTTTATAGTGGTGGGAATGTTGAATATTTATTAAAAAACTTTTATTTGAAATTTTGGTCATGGATCAAATCCTCGATTAAAATCTGGTGTTACGAAATTTTTTCAAAATTTCGGCAGAGTGTCAGCTGTATTTTGAGAAAACAGTTCTTCAAAACCTGAAAGAAAAACACTTCCAATATGTTTTCTCAACCACAACTCCAATAAACTCAATTTCATCTCCCAATTCAATACAAGCAACTCAATTTGATTTTCATGTCAAACTCATCATAAAGGAATAATTCATTCATTACCAACTCAGAAAGAATTTTGAATATTACATTCATTAAGGTAATAAAATTAATATTACAAAACTATACAGGTAAATAAAAATTTCAAATTTACATTACAATAATTTGCATTTAATTACATATCAAAATATTTTACAAGAGTTTTTGTATAACTGCTCAAATAAATTACATACATATAATTACATGCATACATCAAAATCTAACGTACAGGGGTATACTTATGATATACCCAGAGCTAATCCCAATGAGTCTTCAAGGAATCTTACTCAGCTACTCTATAGTCCTTTCACCTGCGATAGCATACAAAGCTATCGCTGAGTGGTGAATTCAGTGGTGCACAACTATAATTTAAAGTATGTATAAAAAATATATATACGGTGACAATTCAGAACAAAAAATAGAAATGTTGATTTCTTTAAAAATAATAAAATCAAGTCAATATTTTTAATGGTACAAATCAAATAATTAAGTGACCTTAGTCAATAATTAAAATTTTTTCAATCGTAATTGGTCATTTGAAACAATTCCATCAACTATGAAAATAGTTATTACAAAACAAATAGTCCCTTTCAAATCAATTTTACTCAAATAACAATTTAAAATCACCATTTCTCACTTTCCAAAACTATTCTTTATCTCACTAACTATGCCGAACTAATCCGTAAGGGCCATCTTCAAAGCGATTCTAACTCTCTATGGTCGGGGAGGTCGAATCATGATTCTAACTCCCTATGGTCGGGGAAATCGAATCATCGTGCACATTACAACACCACAATAATGTAACTTCCGAAAGAACCATGAGAAACTTAGATCTAACCTCTAATAAGAGGAGAATCTAAGCATGTGCATGTACCATGGTAATCAAAACAAAGCTAACTCCAGTGTCTCCTTAACAAATGAGGGACGGGTAATAACCTAGTCAAGCATCTATAGTGAGATATAAAACACATCATGAATCTCTTTGTCCTTTTTGTAAGCATAAATCACAATACAATTCAATTCAAAGTCAGTTCCAATATCCAATAATTTTTTTATGCTCATCACAACTCAAAATATATTTAATCCATTTTCCATGTTAAGTATAACCCATTTTTCAAATCAAATTTTCCATGTAAACCATGTAAACGTATTTCAATCAAAATTTTTCCGAAGCCAGTTTCATTCAATTCATAACAAAATAAAATCATAATTAATTTCATTTTCCAAAACTAAACTCATTCATACCATAACACATTTCAATAATCATTGAAATAAATTCAATAATTGGTAAACATAATACATAAAGAAACTAAAATCATTTAATCAAATAAAATATGCAAAACATGAACAATTTAAAACTAGTTGTGCACAAACCTCTTTTGTTGACTCAATTTACTCCAATTTTCGTTTTTCCTTTGAAGATTCCTTTCCAACTGAAACACATAAATTTAAAGTGCTTCAGCATCCATTCAATCCATTTCTAATAATTAATTCCAATAATTTCTTTGCAAACTTATCCTACTCATTACTGTTTTTTATATTTTTGTATATGGTGACACTATTCAAGTCAAAATGTCGACTTTTTCCTTCTAAATAGGTTTATTAACTCTAATTGCACCCACATACCATATTTTATGTTTCAAATTTGTTGACATTGATTGCCAACTAAATTTCCAAACTACCAAAGTAAAATCCCAAAAATTCAGTTTTGGGTCACAAGATTCTACTGTTTCATTGGTCTGTCTACAGTGGAATTTTGGCCAACTTTCCTTCATCAAAGTTGTTCCTTAATGTGTCTTATTTAATTCCCTTTTTAAATCACTCCATTTAGAGTTTTTTAACTCAAGTTATGGCCATTTTTCTAAGGCTGGCCAGATTGGTCCAAACCCAGATTCTGGGTATCAAATTTGGTTTTGGCAGTTTTGAGCAACCAACTTTGGTTGACAATTTGACTTGGTTATGGGCAAAATTTGGGTTTGTATTCTTATGAAAGTTGTAGTACTATGTCATAGCTTTCTAATGGTTCAAAAATCAGGTCATTTGGACCTGCCTAGACCACGTTATGGCCTTCATTTGGTCATTTTTGTACAGTGGTAGTGTGCATTACCCAGATTTGACCTAATTTTTCACTAACTTAATGTCAGTTTTAGGGCATAGTTTCTACATAAAAATTGTGACATTATGTGTCTAATTTTATCTCCAATTAGCCTTATACCAATTAGAGTAGCAGAATTATAGTTTTGGTCCTTGAAATGGACCTAGGTCAAACTGTCCAGAAATGAACCCTCACTATTCCAAATTGCCTTTTAATTCTCACCATTCTAACACATCCTAAGTGGCCCCAATTGACCAATTCAAGCCTTAATTAGGTCCAATTGAATCAATTACCAATTTTCTCCTAATTTTCCCCCAAATTCATTAGCTCAAGAACCCTAATTTTGCAAATGGTTCAATTGGTGCAATTAAAGTATATATTTATCTTCTACACACTTAATTCAACTTAATTACACTTTTTAATTCATCAAAATCATTCAAACCCTTGTTAAGCTAATGATGGCCAAAATTCCCTATGGGTTCATTTCATAAAATTTTTCCAACTTCTTCATGTAATTCCATCAAAAGTAACCTAATTAGGAATTTAAATATACAATTAAAAGCTAACTCACTAACCTTGAATGAAGCTCTTGAATTCTCACTATTTCCTCCAATTTCTTCACTTTTCTTCCTTCAATTCTTCTTTTCTAGATGCAAGGATAAAGTTTAGGTAAGGAATTTGGGGAACTTATGCAAATTTTTTGGGTTTTAGAAGCTTGAATTTAAGCTTCCATGGAGGTGTGTAGTGAGAGAAAAATGGGAGAGAGAGGTGCCGGCTGCCCTTGTGAAGAAGATGACTAATTTCTTTTTAATTTTTGTGGTATTTATCTCTTTTTTGACTTGGTCATAATGTAATTAAATGGAAATTATTTTTGTAGTCATGCTTATGTCATTTTGGATGATGTCACAATTCTAATTTTCTTTTCTTTTCTTTTTCCTCACTTTTTCAATTTAATTATATATTTCACAATTTTAATTTCTCACATTTTATTGAACAGTTAGGTCATGAGTCACCTCTAGGGGTGAATTAACCAATTTGTCCCTCGCCGGTTTAATCCGGTTTACCAATAATACTGTATTTTTTTTGAAACCCTAACCTAATTATTTGATTTGGTTCTCAACCTTTTTCTATGATTTTCACATTTCTCCTAGATTTACAATTTTTCTTAGGCCTGCGGTGTCAAAATGCCCCATACGAAATTAGGGTTTTGACTGATCTCGCAGTCAGTTCCCGGTGTGGTCACCCATCGCTGTGAACCTCGGATCATTTAACTTGTTATGTTCTATTTTTCTGATCTGTATTTAACCTTCAGGTAATCACTATTAATTTTTGTTCAGGGCTTTTCTAGGTGACTTAAATATGATTATAATCCTTTTAATTGTCCGGATCGATACCGGTCACCGGAACAGTGATTTGCACATGACTATGCATGTAGGGGCGTTACATCAAACCCACATACGTGAACATACTTTCACGCCTTACCATCACCCCTTTGTCAGTGAAGTTTTGCTTTTCACTAGAATATTCTATCAAGGATAGATATTCTGACATCAGAAAATGATAAGTATTAAAAATTTAGCCCTACATTAGGCACTACAAACATGACCATTATTATTAGAGATGAGCAGTTTACAAAAGAGATGCATACTAAGTTTGCGGTGATTGACATTCCTTTCTCTTACAATGCAATTCTGGGGAGACCAGTGCTCAGCAACCATGGCATTATCATAAATATGGAGATGTTGTGTTTAAAGCTCCCAGCAGTAAGGGGAATAACAGTTACTTGGGAAAGTCAGAAATCCACTCAAGAATGCTACAGGCAGACTACCAAAATGATATCCAAAATCTCATTCCCAATTGAGTTATTGGAAAAACAAAAGGACAAGATCAATGCTAAGCCTGCTGATAATGTTAGTGAAGTAGAGCTAGAAAATGGTAAGAAAATGAAACTAGGGCCAGCATTCTCTAGGCCAATTAGGGAGGCGATAATAATAATACTTAAATTAAAGATATCAATTTTTACCGGTAATCCAAAAGATGTGAAGGGTGTAGACCCAAAAGTCATGACATACAAGCTTAATAATAACCCAATAGTCAAGCCCATACAACAAAAGAAAAAACATTTTGCCCCTGACTGACAAAAGCTGATAGCTGAGGAGGTTGCTAAGTTAAAGAAGGCAGGGCTAGTTAAAGAAGTCCAATTGCTATCTTGGGTAGCAAACATTATGTTAGTAAAAAAGGCTAATGGAAAATGGAGAACGTGTGTCGACTTCACTTATTTAAGTAAGGCTTGTCCAAAAGATCACTCTCTCCTCCCAATAATTGATCACTTAGTGGATGCCATAGTCAGCCATATAGTTTGTTCGTTAGTAGAAGCTATTTTTGGTTACCACCAAATACATATGGACTCAAGTGATTTGGAAAAAATAGCTTTCATAATAGACAGGGGAGTGTTTTATTACAGAGTGATGCCTTTTGCGTTGAAAAATGTATAAGTGACCTATCAAAGATTAGTTAATGGGATGTTTAAAGACTTGATTGGCAAAACAGTGAAAGTATATGTTGATGACATGATAATCATAAGTAAGAAGCTAGAAAACCATGCAATTAATATTGTAGAAGCCTTTGATGTCCTTGATAAAGTTAGTATGAAATGAACCTAGAAAAATGCACTTTTGGGATAAAAGCTGAGAAATTTCTTGAAAACCTAGTTTTAGAAAGAAGAATTGAAGTGAATCTAAAAAAGATCAGGGTAATTATGGAAGTGTAACCCCCAAAGGCAATAAAAGACATATAGATGCCAAATGGGTGAGTAACTGCACTTAGGCGATTTATGTCATGCTCGGCTATAAGGTGCCTCCCCTTCTACAGAGCACTAAAAGCCAAAAAACAATTCGAATGGGTTGAGGATTATGATGAAGTCAAATTATATAGACATTTAACATTAATGTTCATTGCATTTTATCAGCATTTAGTCTCATTTTATGTTTATTTTTATGTGTTTTTATTATTATTTTAGAAAACATATTAATCCAACTCAATTCATTAATTTTTATATTTTATCAAGTATTTTTATGTAGTTTTAAAACCAAAGATGAGTTTGAAAGAGATTTAGAGGTCAAAAAGTAAAGAATACAGGGCCAGAAGTAGTACACGGGCCGTGTAACCTACCCCGTGTAACTACTTGGATCCCGTGCAACTACTTGGATCCCGTGCAACTTTCTGAACTGAAGAAAACTTGAAAAACAAAGTGGCAGAAAGTTACACGGGTCGTGTAACACTACACGCCCCTTGTAAAGTGTCCTGACAGCAATTTTGACTCGACTTTTCTTACTTCCAACCCGACCTGAATGGACTCCTAAGGCTTCTAGGACTCTGAAATTAAGGTTTTTACACCAGATATAAACATAACAAGTCAAGAATTGAAAGGGAGAAAGAATTTACATTCAAGGATGCACATCAACTTCAAGAAAGGTAAAGGAGAAATAAGATCTGTAAGATTACTAGAAGGGATTTTCAGCTGAAGTTCCAAAAGTCCAAGGCTGCAACTCTTCTCCCGGGTTCTTTCACTCTATTTTCTTCTCATGTCTTCTCTTTATCTTTTTATAAACTTGATTGTAAAACTCACCATATATGAGTAGTCTCTTTATTCTAGGGTTGGGGATGTAGCACTCTCAATTTAATTATGGATCTGATTTGATTTTATTTAATATATTGGGAGTTTTGTTCTTTGATTCAATCTCTTGTGTTCTTAATGTATACTATGTGTTAGTACCCACCTAGTTATAATCTAAGATACTAATTGAAGAACTAAAAGGTGAAGATTAGTATTAGAAAATTAGGATTTTGAACTTAGGAAATTTAACCTAGAGATAGGCTAATGACCTTTGTGGAGTTCCAAAATTAATCAAAGATCTTAAAGAGTTTTAATTAATTTAATCACCACGAAAGTAGGGTTTAAGTTAATTAAAATACACCTTGAGTGCTTTGAGAGAGGACTTAAGATAACTTAGGATTAATTTCCATCAAAGTAATAATCTCTCATTTATTGAATGAATTAGATTGATTCTATAATTGATTGAAGTGTGAACCCCCAGCTTTAGAATGCCTTTATCTCTTAATATTTAAGTTTAGTTAATTGTTTTATATTTTATTTCTTTTAATTTAAATTTAATTACTACTTCTATACAATTCGATCATCTAAATAATTAAAATTACTATAGTTCAGTACTTAACACGGTCCTCATGGGAATGATACTCTAATCATCACTTTATTACTTGTTAGCGATCCGTGCACTTGCGGTGGTTATAAAACTAGCAAATAGATTACCAAGAAGCCTTCGATGAATTGAAAGCTTTTCTCACTCAACTACCTCTCTTAAATATACCAAGAGTAGGTGAAACTTTGTACTAGTGCTTATTCATGACTAATGATATTGTTAGGTTTGTGTTAGTCAAGGAACATCAGGGCAAGTGATATCCCATTTACTACACAAGTTAAGTACTAAAAGGGGGAGAGTGCAATTACCCGACTTTGGAGAAATTAGCCTTCGTCGTGGTCATTACTGTAAAGCAACTAAGACCTTACTTTGAAACACATACAGTGGAAGTTCAAAGCAATTATCCACTCAGGAAAATCCTACGTTGACTAAAAGCCATAAAATAACTGAATGGACCATCTACTTAAGGGCTATGATATTTGGTATGGCCCTAGACCAGCACTTAAGGCTCAAGTTCTAATAGACTTTATGGTAGAGCTTCCTTGGGTTACCTAGCTAGAACAAGAACCAAAGTAAGAATGGAAAGTTTGGGCAGATGGAAGTGTTGGTTTAGAAGGGGTAGGCATTGGCATAATCCTTAAAGGAACATACAAAACAAAGCTCTGACTAGCCTTTAAAGCCATTAATAACATGGCCAAATATGAAGCACTACTCATGTCACTATGGATTCTAAAAGAAGTAGGGACAATGCATATGACTATATATTCTAACTCATAGCTTGTTGTTAATCATTGTTAGGGCAATTTCCAAGTGAAAGATGAAAATTTGAGGAAAGATGAAAATTTGAGGAAATACGAAGTCCAAGTGCTTAAGTATTTAATTGATATAAAAGCAAAGGGAGGAGAAGTTGAAATTGTTCAAATCCCTAGGGAAAGAACACCAAAGTGGATAGCCTAGCCAAACTTGCAGCAGTAAGTGAGCAACACTTATCCTGCCTAATCCCTTTCAAAGAAATTAAATGCCCTACAGTTGACCAGGTGGAAGCATTCCCCATTGACATTAGCAAAACATGGATGAACCCTTTGTTTTTATTACCAGATTGAGGGAACTCTTCCCTAAGATCCCATGAAGGCAGGTAAAATTGTTAAAAAAGAAATGAGGATATGGCATTATTAATGGTTGGCTCTATCACAGATCATACTTACAACCTTGGCTTAAATGCATAACTACCAAGGAGGGAATCCAAACTTTGAAAAAGATCCATGAAGGAATTTGTGGTAGCCATGAAGGTGCTAGAACAATTGCCAAAAAAGCTTTCTGACAAGGACTTTACTGGCCAACTTGTAGACATCTATTTTTTGACCCCTAGAATGCATGCTTTGTAGAAGCAGTGAGGAACCCTATGATGAAAATACCATTGGATGATAAGAAATCCTAAAGCACTGAGGAGGTTATGGAATGGCAAGAATATTAATAAAATAAAATAAACACATTTTAGGAAATTAATTGATTTATTTTGAAAATAAAAAGGTTTTTATGAAACATAAGCTTGTATTATTTAATTAGGCTTAATCTAATATTTTTCAAGATTTTAAATGGAGCTAGAAAATATTTAATTGAGCTAGATTGAATAATAAAGGCCTTTAAACTTTTAATTTCAACTATAAATGGATGTGGGCTTGATTTTATGTTCGGCTTTATTAAAGGAGTTTTTGATTAGTTAACAAATTAAGAAGAAAGAAAAAAAAGGAAGTAAAAAAAAGTTATTTGGCCAAAGCACTTTTCTTATTGTTGTTGTTATTATTATTTATATTTTGAAAACCTAATTAGATTAGGTCAGTTTATCCTAACCCTACTATAAATATGTTGTTATGATTAGGGTTCTAGGGGAGAAAGGTGGCTGAAAATTAGAAAATTCTTAAGTTAATTTTTTATAATTGTGGTGTGTGGGAGGCTACTTTCTAGTACTTCATTTCATTAGAATTAGACATAGTTCTTTATCCATTCACCATAGATTTCATATAGTCTTAGGTTAATTAATTTAAATAATCATTAAAATATTTTATTTTATTTTATTTCTATCATTCTAAAGTCTTCCAAGGTACCAAGGGTGTCTCCCAATTCGAAGGAAACAAACCAAATAAAGGTACATTTTTTTATTGAAAACCTATAGTCTTTCTTAGTTGCAATTTCATCACTTTTATTATTCATGTATTTCATCATGTAAATGTTAGATATAGGACTTGAAAATAATTTTAAAAGCTTCTTTGGGTTGTTTCCATATGGCATAGCCTTTTGAATCACAAAAAATGTTGTTTTGTAAGTCTAGACATTAATTTTTGAAGTTATGACATGATTATGGACGATTTTTATGATACCGAAATTTGTAGAATTTGTTCAGGGGTCAAATCTTGCTTATTTTCAGTTGTTCTTTTTTCTATATTTTTAGATTTACAAAATCCTTGGTAGATTAGTGTGCATAATTTTTGCAAAATTATTGTACAATGCTGTCTAAATTTTGGTGTTAGTCAATTTAACTAATTTTTCTAATTTGATATGGGATAGAAAATTATTTTAACTTTTTTGCCATCTTTTAGTTTGATATGTTAAAATACTTCTAGTAAATTATTTATGATTTTTCATGATGTTTTAGTATTTTTCCTTGATTTTACAAAGTTGCTGCCCAATTTTAGGATTTTTGCATGTAGGTCAATATTTGTCAATTTTACATTTTTTGGTATGTAATTTTGCATGTTCTCATTTTTCCATGTTAAAGTTTGGCATGTTTAGGACTTCAGGTAATTTTTCTAGATTTTTTTGATAAGTTTTTTTTATTATTTTTTATGGATTTTACAAAATATCTATACAAATATGAAATTTTCTAAATCTAAGTTAATTTAGTTACAATTAAACTCTTTTTTTATTTTTAATTAATTTACACATTTGTTATTAATTAATTGGTGATAATTATGCATATTATATATGTTGAATTAGGATTAAGAGATTGGCTTAGGTTAGAAAACTTTAATTGGTTAAAATTAATCGTAATCCTACTTTGATTTAGTTTAGCTAATTACGTTAATTTTATCTTCGATTTTCTTTATTTATATATTTTTTATTTTATCCAATTAATTTTTCTATTTTTTTATTCTAACTTAGATACTTACTTTTTTAAATTGAGTTATTTTCACATCTAAATTAATATTTTGAGTTAATTATGTACTTTAGATTGAAATGCTTAGGTCCTTTTTTTTTTTTTTTTTTTTCTTTTGTGTGTTGTGTATGACATGTAAATAGATAATGTACACAATTAACTTAGTTAAATATATATGTAAGGTAAGATGGTAAATAAAGTAATTTTTTTTAACATAAAAATATCACATGATAGGACTTTCTATACGCATGTACTTATTATTTTCTTGAATGAATGAATTCAAATATGTGTGTAACTTTAGACTTACAGAAACAATAAGATAGACTTTAAAAATCATTAGTAGATGTTAGCCTTTGTTCTAAGATAAGTCCAAGTGGAGAGGGTGTCTAACACCTTTTGTGACACTCCTCACTCGTCTACAGTGTAGCTAAGCAAAGCATGCCACATTCGGTGCCGGAGCGCCTTATCTTTTCTTGTCGTGCACATTATTAATTTAATGCCCATTTATTTATATCATTCCATGTGTAGAAATTTTTTTTATTATATTTTATTTTTGTGGAGACCCGGACAAAGTCTCCTCTATTTTATTAGCATATGACAGGTTTCACTATTCACCTGTTAGAAACAATTTCATATTCATCTCAGTTATTCATATATATATATATATATATATATCATATCATGTCATTATTGGTCATAAAAATTTCAAGCAAATATACTTCATTTCATTCATTCATATAAAATCTGTATACAATAATTTACAAATTTATTTACAATCACAAAATTTAATTACATCCTATTTATGTACAATGAACAAAAGTATAAAACTAAATATACATGGGCCCTACAAAAAAAATGACTGCTGAGGTGACTCTCGTGCTAGCAGATCTGATCAACCCCTATGTGAGCACTACTGCCGCTGCTGCTCTCCAGTACCTACGCGTGGTAAAATCAATGCGCTAAGTGAATTACTTAGTGGTGTATAATTTAAAATAAAAATAACTAAATAATTAACAACAATGATTCTATGTATAATTTCATAAATTTTGAGTCATTTACATATTTAATGAACTTTGGGAGCAGTTATAATTATCGAGATCTTTTCTGCTCATTTATCTCATATTCGATATTCTAAAATTTATATCAGTGCTCAAGCAACCTATAACAGACTGGATATACAGGAGTATACTAGTTAGACATCCATATGTCTATCATGCATACATCGGTCATGTCAGGCACAAGGCCAGTGGGCAGGCATAAAGCCAGAAATCATATCAAGCACAATGGCCAACGGGTAGGCATAAAGCCTGTAGGACAATCATATTAGACATATTTTATCTTCCAATAATCGCTCATGTAAGCAGTACTGCTATCTGTAGTCCCTAATTGGTATACCAATCGATCCAAGCTATATACATAAATCTAGGTATATATTAGGCAATTTAGTACCATGATATTATTTTATGCACTATTTAAGGTCACTATTCATTCCATTTGTAATGGGAATATAGGTCCCACATACATATTCATGTCACTTTTATGTTTAGCAAATCATTTTGGTTAATTCCATATTATATAACAAGTCATTTTATGAACCTTTCTTAAGGTCCAGATTTGGTGTCTTAACTTCACCTAGCAAATTGGTCAAGACTTCACCTAGCAAATTGGTCAAGATGTAGCCATTATTTGGCTACACTTCCTTCATGGAAGTTGTTTCTCTATGTATAAAATTTGATTTCTCTTTTTGAATCACTCAATTTGGAGTTTTAGAACATAAGTTATGGTTAATTTTCTAAGACTAGTTCATTGACCATTTCTAA
Organism: Hevea brasiliensis; assembly: GCF_030052815.1. Taxonomy (NCBI): domain Eukaryota; kingdom Viridiplantae; phylum Streptophyta; class Magnoliopsida; order Malpighiales; family Euphorbiaceae; genus Hevea; species Hevea brasiliensis. The sequence goes on along the minus strand of NW_026614604.1, from coordinate 103,882 downwards.
TTCCAGAACCAGGCAGATTCTGGAGTTAATCTTTGTCTAGTCATTTGGGCATGCTACAGTCATTTTTAGCCCTAATGTCCTTTATATGAGCTGTTCCCCTATGTCTTAGGGTCACTCAAATTCAAGAATCACAATTTTTTAAGTTATATATGGTGAGTTATAGTCAATTAACTTACCTAGACTTCTGAACCCTATACCTTCAAGATTTTAGGTTCTGGTTAGTGTCTTTGATTCCCATTTTAGGATCCTTACACTTAAAATTTGAGGAAAGTTCCTCAATCAAAGTTGGATCCCTATATCTTAAGTTTCCAGATCAGTTTGGCTCATCCTAATTGGAGTTTCCTAGTGGGAGATATGGTATAAATACTGTTCTGGGGTCAAGTAGCTATTTGGTTCAATTTTAGGATTTGGCATATTGATTTGTCCTAGCTAATTGACCAAGTTCCATTAAGTTTTGGGTTTTGGTCAAAACACCAAAATTGTAGTTCTAGGTCTTATAAAAATTTTGGTTTTAGTCTCATTGCATTTACAATTTTGTGGACCAAGTATGGCATTTTTGCCAAAACTGGTTGGGTAGGTCCAAGCCCAAAATTTTAGGTCAATTTTAGTTCTGGTCAAAATTGTTGACCAAACTTGTTCTAGAAAATTGGTTAGGTTAGAGGCAGAATTAGGCTCTGTGTTCTCATGAAAAATGTGCTCCTATGTCTAACCTTTCCAACGGTTCAAAAATCAAGTCATTCTGACCTTCCTAGAGTGAGTTATGGCCATTTGAACATTTATTGTTCATATGGTCATTTTTTCCAGGTCCAACATGTGGTTATCCGAATTCAAGCCAATTTTAGGCTAAGTTAGGTTCAGTTTCTAGGTGGGGCCTCTGCATGAAAAATGTGGCAAATTGTCCTAGGTTTCATCTCCAATTAATCTCTTACCAATTGGAGCAACACAACTTTACTTATGGCCATGAAAGTAATCTGGACTCAAGGTCCAAAATTCCTACATGAAAACAACACTCTCAATTTCTCAATTCCACCCAACTCTCAAACTTCAATCACATTCATGGCACTTCAAATAATAAAAAATCAACCTCAACAACATCAATTTCAAGCCAAAACACAATATCCCCAAATTAAGTCAAAACCCTAACACATGAAATTCATAATCTAACTTAACTATACTCATCACATGCCATCACTAATCAATTTAGAACAATTAAAATCATCAAATTCTCCCTCTTATCATGGCTGCCGAAATTAGGGTTCCCAATTATTCATGATATTCTTTTAATTTCATAAAATTCTAACTTAGTTTAAAATGCAAATCATGCTTAGAGAATAAGGGAAGTATAGATAGTGCACTAACCTCTACTTGAGCTAAATTTGATCTTGTAAAACTTCCAATTTCTATACTTTCTTGGCTGCCAATAGATTTCTCAAGGTATAGGATAAATTTTTAGTAAAGGGAAGCATGAGTTTTGGGGTGGAAAAGGGACTGAAATCAAGCTTTGAAGCTTGAAAAACAATGGTGGAAGGAGGGCTGTGGAGTTCTGCTAAGAGAGAGGAGTGAGGAAGATGATGATAATTTTTGGCTCATTTAATTTTATTTGTCCCTATTTATATGGTTGTCTAATTTCTATTGGGTATAATTTTTAATGATGACATTTTGACATCATGCTTATGTCATTATTCATTTATATTTTTATTTCTTCCTTTCCTTTTTCTTTTCCCTTTTTCCATTACATAATTCATGATTTTAATTTATTTTTAAGGTTTTATTCTCAATCATCTTGATTGACATTTAGGTCAAAATTCAACATTGAGGGTAAAATGACAAAAATGCTCTTCGTTGTTTTCATTGAGTTATAGTTGTCTGCACTGATTGACTAAATTCTCTTAGCATTTTTATTGTTGTTTAGACCCCATAAATTCCCCAGTTAAGTCTGCATATTTATCTCGCAGGGTTTCCCCATGAGTATGGGGTTGGCAACTTTCTTCATAGTCGCTTCCCGTTAGGGTTATCCATTGTCGAAGTCCCGGCTCCTTAACCCATTAGCATTTCAATTCTATTATTTTTTTCTTGAATTTTCTCAGTCTTTAGTCAATTTATGTCTCCTCATTATAATTTAAGTATAGTTTTAGACATCCTAGCTATCCGAATAGACGTTAGTCATCGGAATAGTAGAATGTACAGACTACCTAAAGTGAGGGCATTACACCTTTTTTCTCTTGTACTCATTAACCCAAACATAGGCCATTGGGTTCATGGTAAAAAAAGGTTGTGGAACTCTATAAAGGATAAGTTGCCACCCGTATCCCTTCTCATGAATTTATCCTGGTCACTACCTAGGTGGCAATTCCTTTTCTTCACCTTTGTGGCGTTAATATCTAAACATTATGACAGTGTTATGGGAAAATGATGTTAAACTAAGTTCTAGGCTCCCACTGATTGGCGACTCCACTACGGAGTGAAGATAGTTACTCTAACTTGATCCTTTAGTCCATTATTGTTTCTTTTATTAAATTCCTTTGCATTGCACACCACTTGCACACACAAAAAAGTAGGATCAATCATAATATAATGTAGCCCTATGGGGATAAGCTTGAGGAGGCCTTTATTCCATTCAAGCTTAAATAAGTCAATTTATCTCTATAACTCATGGCACATACCTTAGGATATAAAAAGAGCATGAACCCATTCTTTGCACCTTTGACTTTCTTAAGGTCAATGGGAGACATAATGGTTAAGTTCTTCCTTTTGGGGAACCTTTATTGTCCCGAGATGAAGGTATAAGGATGGATTCAATCATGCTAGCCCTAGAAACATGTGGCCCTAGGACCCTTGTTGCATGTGATTTATTGGTTTATGAACCGATGTTTTAAAGGAAGATGTTGTCCCAAGGTAAGTGACCAAGAGGGGGGTGAATTAGACACTTTAGGCAATTTTGCAGTCCTTGCTCAAGACTTAATGAAAAATTGTGGCTTTGGACTTCTACGTACGTGTATAATTCTGTTTTGAAGATGTAATTTAAGCGATCAAACAAGTTATACACAAATAGTAGCTCATACACAAAATAATCACTTAATATCAAGTGTATCTTTTCACATATAAATCAGAATTTGCAGGTTTAAATGTTTAAGCTCAGTATTAACTCAGTAAAACAAGTTCTCAACACATTCAATATACAATCAGAGAAAAAAAGTGTTGAAAATTAAAGAGTTAAGGGAAGAAGAAAATCAAACACAATGTTTATAGTGGTTCAGCTCTCTTAGCCTACATTCACTCTTCCCAAAGTCCGACTTTGAGAGTCACTCAACTATTTGATCTTTTTCAACAGGCAAGATTCAAAGCCTTTACAATCTTAGCAAGCTTCCCAGGTGCTTGAGAACCTTTACAATGTCTTTGCTTCCCACAAAAGACCACAAGCTTCACAAGGTGCTTGAAAACCTTCCACAAGCTTCACAAGGTGCTTGAAAACCTTCCACAAGGGTGTCCTTACACTTACATAATCTTAAATAGGTTTTGGTGTAGATGAAATCACTCTCAATAACTCTCAGATACATAATTTAATGCTAAAACAAGTGTGTCCTTACACTTACACAACCTTAAATTGGTTTTAGTGTAGATGAAATCACTTTCAATAACTCTTAGATATATAATTTAATGCTAAAAGATTGAGAGAGAAGATCTGCCACTCAAGCTCAAGAGTATTTGAGTGAAAGCTTTTAAAAATAGCACAATAAATTCTCAATGAATAGGAACACTTTCATTAGGTAAAATTATAGTAAATGATGCCTTTTATAGATGCTTTCCATTGCTAAAAACATATGCTAGAGAGTGTGTCTAATGGCTCTTTAATTTTCAAAAAACTAGCCGTTACTTCTTTAAAAATCGTGCAGCAGAGTTGTGTCAGGTTAGAGCATGAAAATAGTTAACTAAAATTTTTACTGGTTAACTAGTTTTGTAAGACAGAAAATTTTAGACAACAAAACTAGTTAAATAATTTTCACAACGAGTTAACTAATTTTGCTACTGTCTGACTTAAATTTTGAAAATTTGAGTTTCTGAAGGAAAGTTATAAAAATTATTTTGACCATTCAAAAACCTTGGAAATGATGTAAAAACACTTTCTAAACTCTTGAATCTAAAAACAAAATTTATTTTAGGTCTTAAATGGAATAATCTCTCCAATATTGTATAATGGACCTAAGAACTTAATTTCTATCCTAATTCTTCATGGACTTTGATTCGTCTTGTGTTATACAAGATAATAATCTCCTTTAATATCAACCATTTCAATAGAATAGTCCTTCCATCAATGTCTTTGCATATCATGACCTATAAATCACTTCAAATACTTATGCACAAAGGGTTAATGTATATTTCATTAAGTTTTGCTATTATCAAAACCAAGCTCATTATAACTTATGGGGCCTACTATCTCCCCCTTTTTAATGATATCAAAACTTAATGAAGCTATGAAGATCATAAAAATTAAATTGTATAATTATCTATATATGTTATGTATGCAATAACTTTCTTTGAGACAAGCTCCCTCTATATGTATACACACAATTATTCAAATTGCAATAAAGTTGAGAAGCCACAAAATAGCTCCCATTAAATCTGATATTCAAAGCAGTTTGAAGATAACAATATAAGTAACATGTTAAACAATTTCCAATATTAATTCAATCATCATATATAGGATATATCAACCATAAGACAATTATAAAATATCATCATCATATCTTCAATAACTTTCCAAAATAAGTCCAAAATATCGATATCAAAAAATGAACCATACAACCACTGAACAAAATTAGTTAACTAAAAATGTACCCAATTGACTAAAAACATTCTGTCAGTTAAAGCATTTTCCTATCTTCTCCTAATTTCTCCCCCTTTTTGACATCAACAAAAAGATAGACTTTCTCCTATTTTCTTACCTTTTTGAAAGAAGAACAAAAAGGCACAACTTTAAACGTCATAAACCATATTTCAAAAATCTCAAGGTTTATCTTTACTGCCAAGGATCCTGCCACTTCTCCTAAGGTGAGTAGGATCAACAGCTTTGGCTTGTTTCTCCTTCTTTGGGGGGTCTTTTTCAGGTATGGTTACTTGGATTTTTGGAGGAATGGGTAAAACTGATTTTTTGGCTTGTGCTTTGGTTCTTCTAGGGCCATATTACATGGGTAAAGAGATGGATGATTCAGGTACTAGTTGAGAGGTAGTAGGAGTAGGGTTTGGTTGATCAGAGGATGGGTATTGTGACTGCTCTTCTTTCTTATTGTCAGCATCTTCCTTCTCCTCTTTTTGTCTTGAACCACTTCTGCCTTCACTTTTTCCATTCTCACTGCCGCTGTTGCTTTTAGTATGAGATGAGGAGGATTCTTTTGATTTTTCCTTGGCAGGTTCTTATTCTGCTTCTGATTTCTCTTCTGCAGTTTCTTTCTTCTCATCATTTTTCTCTACTTCTTCAACCTCAGCTAGCTTACTTTCATCTTTTTCCTTTTCAGCAGTTTCTACATGCTCCTCTTCTTCTCCTTCTTCTTCTTCTTTCATTTCAGAAATTTTTACTCCACTTGGTCCAGTAGCCTTTGCATTGCTAGGACTAGTAGTACCGTGTGGGTAGCTTTCAAAATCTCCAAACTTCCCAAAAGATTCACCAAATAGCATTTGAGCCATCTTCTTCATAAACCATTCTTGTCTATCCAATCTATTAATCAACATATCCATCTTTGCATTTTGCTCAGCCATAATTCCTTTTCGCAATTCAGGAGATTTTTCTAAAATACTCAAGCTCAGTCCACTCATTTCTTTCATTTCCTTCATCATTTCCAGATTTGATTTACTTATTTCAACAAAATCTGATATTTTTAGCTTCATTTTCTCTCTTTTCTTAAAGCTTTCCCCTTCATCTATCTTAGAACTTCTCTCTTTCAACTTGCTTATTGGGATGTGTGATTCTGTTTCAAAGTTTAATTCTGATTAAGATTCAATATCAATCTCAGTCTCTTCTTCTTGCTTTTTCTCTTCTTTCTTACTCCTTTTCCTACCATCATCAGCCTTGAATATCTCCTTAATGGGGATAGGACTGCTAAACTTCTTTTCTTTTGTCAAATCAACTCCCATAGCTTGAAATACAAGAGTTAAAGGCATAGCATATGGCAACCTTCGATGCTTACTAGACTTGGCAATCACTTGGAAAATCAAATAAGGAAAATTGAATCTAATTTTATTAACCAAGTGCCACATAATGCATAAATCAAGGCTATTTGCATATGAGTGACTACCACTTCTAGGATTGAGCAAATATCGAATGAAGGATTGCAGAATCCTAAAATTTTGAGGCACGAAACTGATATTGGTCATTTCATTTTCGGGTGTAACCTTTGGAAAAATTGACAATTGAAATGCCTTCTCATCATATCCTTCAAGTTTACAAGTATCTTTGAAAGTTCCAATCCTATTTCCATCATTCGGTAGGTTCAAAAGAGAGGCTAAGAGATCAACATCAATAATCTGACTTTTCTTCTTAACTTTCACACTAAAACTTTCTCCTTTAACAACTTCTTTCATACTTCCATAAAATTCTTGAATTAAATAAGGATAATATCATTCAACTCAGAAAATTCCATCATTCAACTCAGAAAATTCCATCCAGCCTTGAAAAGTAAATAAATCTTTAAATTCATAAGGCAAATCAGAAAATGAATCCCATTTAATGTACCTTGGCTCGAAAATGTTCTGCTGCACAAAGGATTTCAAAGCAGGGGCCTTCTCAATTTTCTTTTTTTTCTTAGAAGGTTCTGACCCAGCAATACCCTTTCCTTTTCATTTTCTCGCTCATTCTGCCATTGTCTTTATTTTTTTCATCACTACTTTCAACTTCGGTCTCTTCTTCCATTTCCTTTTCGATTCTTTCAGCAGCTTTCATAGCATCACCCATGAGTTTTTGAGGTTTGGTAGCCACTTGTTTTACCCTTGCCATCGATTCTCCAAGAATTTCAGTGAGAGGTAGCGGCTTGAGGAGGAACAAGATTTTATCGTTTAGGGATTTTGAGAAGGAGAATTGGGGGTTTCTATTTTTGAGAAAAATTTATGTTTCTAAGAGAGTGGAGAATCAATTTGCAGCAGGAAATGAGGGAGTTTTTGAGAGATTGATTGAAATGATATGTAGCAGTTACCAAAAATTCAAATTTTAAAATTGTGTATAGTTTATCATGGAGAATTGGAAATCTCTTTTTGCCAAAACCCTATTTTACCTTTTAAAAGCATAAAAAGTGCTTAACTATGCTTAGAGGTACATTTGTCAAAATAAATTGTAAAAAGAGCGAAAATACCCGTTAGAAAGAAAGTAATTTTAAAACAGGTGCATTTTCTCAAATGTACACAAAAGCAAAATTAGTTAACTAATTTTAAAACCCAGTTGGCTAAATGTTATACAGGTATAAAACTAGACAACTACAGTGAGAAAGTAGTTAACTAAAAACACATACGCAGAATATAACACTAACAACATATTTAACCAAATTTTATAGCATATTCATATCAAATGTAGTGAGTATCATTCAATGGCTTCACTTCACTCATGCCAAGTTCCTTTCTAATCCTACAAAAGTTTTTCCTCCTTTAGTGGTTTTGTAAAAATGTCTGCAAGTTGTTGTTTTGTAGGAACAAACTCTAACTCAATGTCACCATTTTGAACATGATTTCTAATAAAATGATGTCTAATTTCAATGTGCTTTGATCTAGAGTGTTGGACTGGATTTTCAGTTAGGTTGATGGCACTAGTGTTATCACACCTTATAGGAACATGATCAACCTTTACATCAAAATCTTCTAATTGTTGCTTCATCCATAGAATTTGAGCAACACAACTTCCTGCAGTAATGTATTATGTTTTAGCAGTAGAAAAAGCTACAGAAGTTTGTTTCTTACTATGCTAAGACACTAAGGCATGACCTAGGAATTGGCAAGTACCCAAAGTACTCTTTCTATCCAATCTACTTCCAGCAAAGTTTGAATCACTATACTAGATCAAATGTGTCGCATTTAAGATACCATAAACCAATTGAGTGCGTGCCAATGAGGTATTTGAAAATCCTTTTAACAATAATTAAATGAGATTCCTTGGGACATGATTGAAATTGAGCACACAAACACACACTAAAATAAATGTCGGGTCTAGATGCAGTTAAATATAAAAGTGAGTCAACATACCTCTAAATAGCTTTTGATCAATATCTTTACATTTTTCATCCTTTTCCAACTTGATGGTGGAGCTCATAGGAGTTCCAATACTCTTCAAATCATCCATCTTGAATTTCTTTAGCATATCTTTGCTGTACTTGGATTGATTAATAAAGATGCCACCATTGAATTGCTTAATTTGTAGTCCAAGGAAAAAGGTAAGTTCACCCATCATGCTCACCTCAAATTCATTTTGCATAATCTTAAAGAAGCTTTTGCATAGAGAAGCATTAATAGCACCAAAAATAATGTCATCAACATAAATTTGAACAATAAGCATATCATGTTTGTGTGTTTTTATGAAAAGTGAGTTATCTACTTTTCCTTTTTGAAAATCATTATCTAAAAGAAACTTACTAAGCCTCTCATAACAAGCTCTAGGGGCTTGCTTCAATCCATATAATGCCTTAGTGAGTTTATAAACATGATTAAGAAATTCATAGTTTTTAAAACCTGGTGGTTGTTTAACATAAACTTCTTAATCAATATAACCATTCAAGAATGCACTCTTAACATCGATTTGATATAACATAAAATTTTTATAACATGCAAATGCACACAACATTCTAATAGCTTCAATTCTAGCAACCGGAGCAAAAGTCTCATCAAAATCAATACCTTCCTCTTAATTATTTCCTTGAGCTACTAATCAAGCCTTATTTCTAATAACATGCCCTTTATCATCCATTTTGTTCTTAAAAACCCACTTAATACCAATGATAGAATGATTTCTAGGCCTAGGAACAAGTTTCCATACTTTATTTCTCTCAAATTGGTTGAGTTTTTCTTGCATAGCAAGAATCCAACTCTCGTCACTTTGAGCTTCATCATAAGACTTTGGTTCAAGTTGAGAAACAAATGCAACAATACTAAAGTATTTTTGAAGTTGAGCTTTTGTCATCATCTTTTATGAAGGGCTATCAATTATGTCCTCCTTTGGATGATCTCTATGATATCTCCACTCTTGAGGTAGGTCATCATAATGTGGTTCTTCAATTTAGAGTTCTTCAATATTGGGAAATACTTCTTGATCACCTTTTTTATCTTTCTCATTAGCATTCATTGACAACATCATTCCCAATTGCACTTTGGGGCTCATCCATAGGTTGACTTTGTTGTTTTGAGTCTCATCCCTTTTTCTTCCAAAAGTTTTACCTAATTCATCATCATCACAAACAATCTTTCTTTCCAAGAAGTTGTTAGTTTCGTCAAATACAACATGAATGGTTTCTTCAACTAACAAAGTTCTCCTATTAAAGACTCTATAAGCTTTGCTATGCATTGAATATCCTAGAAAAAATACCTTCATCTGATTTTACATCAAACTTTTTGAGGTTATCCTTCTTGTTATTCAAAATGTAACTCTTACAACCAAATGCAGGAAAGTAAGAAATGTTAGGCTTCCTCCCTTTCCATAACTCATAAGAGGTTTTCTTTAAGATTGGCCTAATCATTGCTCTATTCAAGATATAGCAAGTAGTGTTTATGGCTTCTGCCCAAAAATATTTTGGAAGATTGTGTTCACTAAGCATTATTCTTTCCATTTCTTGTAAAGTTCTATTTTTTCTCTCTACAACTCCATTTTGTTGTGGGGTTCTAGGAGCTGAAAAGCTATGAAAAATGCCATTGTTTGAACAAAATTCATCAAAAGATTGGTTTTCAAACTCTCTCCCATGATCACTTATAATGGAGGAAATGGGTAAGCCTTTTTCACTTTGTACTTTCTTAAAAAAGGATGTAAATACATTAAAAGTTTTATCCTTATGTGCAAGAAAATATGTCCATGTATACCTAGTGTAATCATTTACTATGACCAAAATATATGCTTTACCACCAAGACTTATAGGTGTAATAGGACCAAACAAATGTAGATATAATAACTCAAGAGGTCTAGATGTTGAAACAACATTTTTTGATTTGAAAGTAACTTTGGTTTGTTTCCCAAGAGAACAAGGCTTGCAAACATGATCTTTTTCAAAGTTAATTTTTGGCAAACCTTTAACAAGATCATATCTTAAAAGTTTTGAAATCACATGCATACTAGCATAACCAAGTCTTCCATGCCACAACCAACTATCTTTTTCAAGAGATACAAGATATCTTTTATTTTCATTTTCAATGACATTCAAATCAAGCAAATATACATTTTCACTTCCATATGCAATGAATAATGTATGATCATCAAGCAAACTTCTAATCTCACAATGTGTCGAATTAAAATAACTTTGTAACCTTTATCACATAGTTAACTTACACTAAAAAGATTGAATTTCAAACCTTAAACTAGTGCAACATCCTTTATGCTTGGATTCTTCCCAATAGAGCCACTTCCAATGATGTAAGCTTTGCCTTTGTCACCAAATCTCACATGTCTACCACTTTTCAAGGTAAGATTTGAGAATTTTTCTTTGTCTCCAGTCATATGTCTTGAGCAAGCACTATCAACATACCATTGTTCACATTCTTACTTACTTCTAAGACATACCTGAAATTAATTGACTATTTCTTAGGCACCCCAGCAAATTTGGGTCCTTGGGGGTTAGAGACATTAGGAGTTGTTCCTTTAGGTACCCAAATCTTTTTTACCTTTAAGGAACCTTTCCTTATAGGACAATGACTAACCATATGACCATTTTGGTTACAATAGAAGCAAATAACATTTGGTAATGAATAAGAGGAAGCTTTCATAAAGAAATTTTTATATTTTCCATAGTCCATGAATCCATCATAACCAAGACCAGATTTTTTATTTGATAATCTTTGAGAACCAAGTAAAGTATCAAGAATTTGTGTGCCATTGGTGAATTTAGCTAAATCATTTGTCAAAGATTCCACCTTGGTTTCTAAAATCCTATTTTTCTCAATGAGTTTTTTACAAGCAGTTTTCGAATCTTCTAACTCCTTATTCAACTCATCAAACAAGAGCATTTGATTTTTATAAAACTTATTTTCTTACATAATAATACTCATAGAATTATTTTCTGATCTTAAAGAAGTAATTTCTTTATTTAAAACAAAACATCTTTTTTTATAAACTTTGTATTCTTCATACAATTTGGCAAATGCATCTTCATATTCTTCAATACTAAGAGAGTCAGAATTATTTACCTCAGTGTTGATTTCTCTTTGTTGAGAGCTTTCTGGTTTATCCTCTTCCAGAGCCATGAGACAAATGTGTGCAACCTCCAGCCAGTAACAAAAGCTTTCTTGCTCTTATCCTTTGAATTCTTCTTTTACAGTTTAGGACAATTTGGTTTGATGTGGCCAGGTTTGTTGCATTTAAAGCATTTAATCTCACTTTGATCCTTGCTTGTTTCACCTTTAGGAGAATACTTCTTTAGGAATTTGTTATATTTCGAACCTCCCTTTTTAAATGCTTTCTTGAATCTTCTTGTAATCATGGCAATATCATCTTCATCACTTGAACTATTAGAGTTATCACTTAAGGCAGCCTTAAAAGCTATAGTTCTCCTTAATTCATCCTCTTGGCTCGATTTCAAGGCAATTCCTCTCTTTGTCTTTTCGTGATCTACATTACTCTTGCTCTTATCATAAAGTATTTCATGAGCAATAAGAGAACCAATCAGCTTATCACAAGTGAATTTGGAGAAGTCTTTGGTGTCAAAGATCACTGTCACTTTTGTTTCCCATGATTTAGGTAGTGACCTTAAGACTTTCTTAACTAATTCTTCTTTAGTGAATTCCTTTTCAAGAGCTTTGAGAACATTCACCAGATTAGTAAATCTTGTGCTTATTTCTAAAATGGTTTCTCCAGGTTTCATCTCAAATAGTTCATATTCTCGAACAAGTCTATTGGCTTTTGATTCCTTCACTTGATTAGTCCCTTCATATGTGACTTCAAGTTTATCCCACACTTCTTTTGTAGATGTACAACCTGAAATATGATTATACTCAGTTGCATCAAGTGCACAATGAAAAACATTTAAAGCTTTAGCATTTAAAGAAACTTTCTTCCAATCAAGTTCATTATAGTCATCTTCTAGTTTTTCTTTATAACCATCAGCATGCAATTCTAATGGAATTTCAAGACCTTTATCAATTCTTTGCCATGCTTCAATATCAATAGATTGTATAAAGTTTCTCATCCTAACTTTTCAGAAAGAATAATTAGAACCATTAAAAAAAGGTGGTCTAGTGATAGAGTGTCCTTCAATTAAAGGTGCAAGGATACCAGCTGTGTTAGATGTGCCAGCCATTGTAGGATCTCTCTAAGGTATTTAAACCTTAAGCAAAAGAGACAATCTCTGATACCAATTTATTGTCCCAAAGTAAGTGACCAAAAGAGGGGTGAATTGGACACTTTAGGCAATTTTTCAGTCCTTGCTCAAGACTTAATGAAAAATTGTGGCTTTGCACTTCTATGTATGTGTATAACTCTATTTTTAAGATGTAATTTAAGTGATCAAACAAGTTATGCATAAATAGCAACTCATACACAAATTAATCATTTAATATCAAGTGTATCTTTTCACATATAAATCAGAATTTGCAGGTTTAAATATTCAAGCTTAGTATTAACTTAATCAAACAAATTCTTAACACATTCAATATATAATCAGATGAACAAAGTGCTAAAAATTAAAGAGTTAAGGGAAGAAAAAAATAAAAAACAATGTTTATAGTGGTTCGACTCTCTTAGCCTACATCCACTCTTCCCAAAGTCTCACTTTGAGAGTCACTCCACTATTTGATCTTTTTCAACAGGCAAGATTCAAAGCCTTTACAATCTTAGCAAGCTTCCCAGGTACTTGAGGACCTTTACAATGTCTTTGCTTCCCACAAAAGACCACAAGCTTCACAAGGTATTTGAAAACCTTTCACAAGCTTCACAAGGTGCTTAAAAACCTTCCACAAGTGCATCCTTACACTTATACAACCTTAAATAGGTTTTGGTGTAGATGAAATCACTCTCAATAACTCTCATATACAGAATTTAATGCTGAAAGATTGAGAGAGAAGATCTGCCACTCAAGCTTAAGAGTATTTGAATGAAAGCTTTAAACATAGTACAATAAATTCTCAATGAATAGGAATACTTTCATTAGGTAAAATTATAGTAAATGATGTCTTTTATAGGTGCTTTCTATTGCTAAAAATGTCTACTAGAGAGTGTGTTTAACGACTCTTTAATTTTCAAAAAACTAGCCATTACTTCTTTGAAAGTTGTGTAGCAGAGTTGTGTCAGGTCAAAGCATGAAAATAGTTAACTAAAATTTTCATTGGTTAACTAGTTTCGTACGACAGAAAATTTTAGACAACAAAACTAGTTAACTAATTTTCGCAGCGAGTTAACTAATTTCGCTACTGTTTGACTTAAATTTTGAAATTTTGAGTTTTTGAAGAAAAGTTGTAAAAATTATTTTGACCATTCAAAAACCTTAGAAATGATGTAAAAACACTTTCTAAATTCTTGAATCTAAAAACAAATTTGATTTTAGGTCTTAAATGGCATAATCTCTCCAATCTTTTACAATGGACCTAAGAACTTAATTTCTATCCTAATTCTTCATGGACTTTGATTCATCTTGTATTATACAAGATAATAATCTCCTTTTCTATCAGCCATTTCAATAGAATAGTCCTTCCATCAATATCTTTGCATATCATGATCTACAAAATCACTTCAAATACTTATGCATAAAGGATTAATGTATATTTCATTAAGTTTTGCTATCATCAAAACCAAGCTCATTATAGCTTACGGGGCCTACAGAAGATATGATTGATGTGGGATAAAACTCATGCCTCTTTATTTCCTTTTGGAAAATCAAAACGCCCAAACCCATTTTATGTCCCTATAGGGCAAGTGGAAGTCCTCTTACTTTTGGACTTTAGGTTCATGGACCTTTTATTTATGAGAGCCAATCCATCCTTAGAATAACATCAAAATTAGTCAACTCTATAACCACTAGGTCAGCTGGAAAGCATCTATTCTCAGCCATTATTGGATAAAAGTAACAAATCATCTCTGTCACTGAAGGGTCACACTTAGGCCCACTAATAAATAGAGGACAATCTGAATTGAAAACCATCAATCCTAACCTTAGGATTATATTAAGGGTGACAAAAGAGTGAGATGCATCCTAATCAATCAAAGCATGTACATTGAAGGTTCCTATTTGAAGTGTACTTGACACCACAGTGTTGGAGGTATGTGCTTCCTGTTATGTCATGGTAAAGATTCAAGGCAGTCCTGTAAAACCCTACCTTATGAACCTGCTATGGAGGAAGAAGCTCCTCTTCCTCTTCCTTAAGATGGAACCATAGGAGCCTATCTTACTGCTGATTAGACTACACTACCTAACCCTGTTTGCTGTTGAGAGGGCACCCTTTCCACATTAGGACACTTTCTTCCCATTTGCCCCTCTTAACCATACCTGTAGCACTTTGAGTTCCTTACCTGCATGGCCCTTGGTGAGGCTTCCCACACCTTATGCAAACCAAAGTATTTGAACCTAAGCTAGATCCACTCCCCATCCTAAGATCAGATTTGATTATACTCTAAAACTTGTTCTTCTTCTTTTCATTTTTTTCCCCAATCTTTCCCCTTTCTTTTCTTAAGACGAAGAAGTGGACTTAGTCAGGTGACAAAACCTCCCTGCATTTGTGGCCTTAGGAACTGTGGATTGCTTAGCCTTTGTGCTTTTCAAGTCCAAACTCCCTTCAATGATAGCCCCCATTTCTATCTTCCTTATAACATCCCTTCAATGATAGCCCTCGCTTCTATCTTCCTTGTAGCATCTATGATATAATAGAAGCTATGAGTTTCTACAACTAAAATAAATGAAGAGTAGCAAGAGTGCAACCTATGGGTGTTTATTTTTGCCTTTTCTTATTAGTATCATACTTCTACTCTACATACTATAGAAGTTCCACAAACTTATCTATATATTTATCCACACTTATGTTGGATGTCTGCCTTAACTGTTCAAACTTTACCACCTTCAACTCCTGAGAGCTTTCTGGAAAAACTCTACCACAAATTGAGTCTAAGTTATGCTGTCAACCTTGCTAGGAATATAAGCCTTATACCATTCTTTTACCTTATCAGGTTTCAAAGTAAAGCTAGCCATCTAAATGGCCCTACTATCACTGGCATCTAGCTCATCAGCCATCATCCTAACTACCTTAACATACTCTAAAGGATCATCTCCTTCCTTGTATTTAGGTGCATCTAGCTTCAGGTAGTCTATCATCTTAGCCTTACATCTACTACCTAACCCTATCTCTTGTGTTGGAGCTATTGGGACTGTAGGGGGTGGTGGTGGTGCTTGCTCTCCTACAACTCTCTCCATGGGGTTTTGAGTTCCCATGGTGGTTGGAGGGTTTTGAGGGTACTATTGAGAAGGATACATGGGGTAAGGGCTAAAAGGTGGGAAGTAAGCTGGGCAAGGCATGAAAGGAGGGTATTGAGAGTAGCCCATGAACTTAGGGTTTCAAAACTTCCCTGTTATGGATGGTTAAACCTAAACCCATGCTCCTGGCCTTGTGGTGATGGGGACAAAAACTCTAACTCATCCCCTCCCTCTTCATATCTATCTTCCTTTTCTCTTCACATACTAGAAAAACCAGGGTACTCCTGCCATTATTAAAATCCATGAGAACCCTTTCATGCATCCACAGACATTCTGGGTGCACTAGAAGTCTCCCTACTAACCTCAAAAGAGCTTCTGGGGCCTTTTGAGGATTGTCCCTTTCCACTTCTGTTTGCTCTTCCCCTCACTATGGGGTTAGCAGGTAATGCTCCTATAACCTTATTTTCAGATGGTGCACTGATCAACCTTATAGACTGTCTTGAATCTCACATTTTCTGAAAGCAAACAAAGAGTATTAAGCACACATAAAGTTCATATGGATTCACATGAACACAAAACATATCATCAAGCAAGGCATAAAACATATCATCGTTATAACATGAAACATAAATACATTACATAACATACAAGGACACAGCCCTAATAAACATGTATTTTCCTAACTATGCTAGTTGACATACATTCTTCCCTTCTTTACAATGACTTTTTCTAACATCTAGGTTCATTCATCTAACTTGCCTCTGATAGCAACTTTGTTACAACCCATTTAGGGGGCCATTATTGGCCCTAGGAATCAGGTTAACTTAAGGCTATTGAAATCTATAGTAAGCCTAAAAACCTATTTAATATAAAGTTCTTTCAATAATTAAACAAAATTTAAGCAACTCATATCAAGCACACCTGAATCTTGACATAGAAACATAGTACATTTTCCTTTAAAATGGTTTAAAATTTGAACCTTTCCATAACGTTTGAAATAGTTAAAGTGTGACTTGTACATTCATACATTGAATGCAAGAGAATGCTTAAAATTAAGGTAACATCCATGCATATTAAACTTAGACAAAACTTATTATAATTCCTTGCAACCATGCACAGTGTCTATCCATTAAGAATTTACAAGTCTAATCTAACAACAATAATTATACATAAAGAAATCCATAGCTCCTCCTATTGCTAGCTCCCCTAGAAGACACTTCTATCCTTACAACTTTGCATATGGGGTTAAGGAAATGGGGTAAGCTTCAAAGAGCTTAGTGAGTAAACTAGCCAAACATAAATTATTCATTTCATACATATGCAATGCATCAATCACATAAGTCTTTTACATCATAAACATTTCACATAAGATGGACTTTTCACCAGTGATTTCCCATATATAATGTGCTCGACTCATACAAAAGCTCTTCGGGACTTCTGCTTAAATACATAACATTTCCAATGTCCTCAGCTCACACAGAGGCTCCTCAAAACTTTTGCTTAAATGAATAGTGAGCTAGGGGCCTATTGTTTCACTATTTTGCAACCACCGCAAGTGCACGGATCGCTAACAAGTAATAAAATGCTGAGTAGAGTATCGTTCCCACAAGGATTTTGTTTAGTAAGTACCAATCTACACAGTAATTTTGACTGTCTAGGCTATTGAATACTTAGGGAATGAAGTTTGTTAACTTTAAACACTAGAATGGTAAACTTAAAACGAAATGATTTATTTTGAAACAATTCTGGAATTAAGATTTCACACTTGAATCTTATTAGGGATGTTATCTTGTTTATTTACTGAATTAAGGAATCATTTTCGTTGATGGAAATCAGTCCTAAGTTACCCTAAATCCTCTCTTAAGGCACCTAGGGTGTATTTTAATTAACTCAAACCCTACTTTCTTTGTGATTAAATTAATTAAAATCCTTTAAAATTTTTAACCAATTTTGAAGTTCCACAAAAGTATCAGCATATGTCTAGGTCAGAATTACTAGGTTCAAGATCTTGATTTTCTAATGTTAATCTTCACCTTTCAGTCCTTTAATTAACATCTACAATCATGGCTAAGTGGGTACCAGCACATAGAATGCATTAAGATCACAAGAAATTAAATCAAGGAATGAATCTTAAATCCAATAAATAAAACTTAGTGTTCATCCATAATAATAATTACAAGCGTTACTCTCTTAAATCTAGAATAAGAAAACTACTCACTTATGGTGAGTTCAGCAAACATCATTTTAAAAGGTAAAAACAGTAAAAAGAAAATCATATAGGTGAAATAAAATAATAAAAATCTATCTAGGGAGATGAAACGAAGGAACCGAAGAGAGTTTGTGTAATGGCCCGACCCACTAATGATATTGTCCGCTCTGGACCAAAGCCCTCACGGTTTTAAAACGCGTCAATAGGGGTTAGGAACCTCCATCTTATGAACCCAGCATCTCTCCCGTGTTTTGTCGATGTGGGATTTGCCTAGGGTGTTACAAGCCACCCCCCTTATGGGACTCAGCGTCCTCGCTGAGGTTTGCCCCACCATCGTTCAAGTTTGCACGCGGAGCAGCTCTGATACCACAAATGTAACTGCCCGGCCCCCTTAGGCAAATCCCACATCGGCAAAAGCACGGAGATGGTCTTGGGCTCAAAAGTAATGATATATAAGATGGGGGAACTAATCACTAGAGGCGCCTTTTGGTGGAATGGCCTGGAGAGTTGGAAGAACTCCAGGGTTAAACGTGCTCGTTTGAGAGAAATCCTAGGATGGGTGACCTCCTGGGAAGTTCTCCATTCCACCTATGGGACAAAACCGTGAGGCTTATGGCCAAAGCGGACAATTCCTCTAGTGGCTGGTTCCTGATCGTTACAATTTGGTATCAGAGCTAGACTCCTTCTAGTACGGTGTGTGGTGCGAGGACGCACCAGGCGGAAGCTGGTGGGCTTGTCATGACCCAGGGATGGGGTTGGGACATGCTTGTTCAACCAATGCCTTTGGGGTGGAAACTTTGTGTCCCACATCTAAACGGGAAGAAAAGATTTGGGCCATATATGTGGGAGCCTTCCTCACACAGTCGGTAGCGCTTTTGGGAATGAAACCTCCCAAGGGACAAATCCGTGAGGCCCATGGGCCAAAGCGGACAATACTAACTAGAGAAGGATCGGGCTGTTACAATTTGGTATCAGAGCCGCTCGCGTGTCCTCTTGGGCGATGGTGGGGCAAACCTTAGCGAGGACGCTGAGTCCCGAAAGGGGGGGAGAAAGGTCCCTTAGGCAAATCCCACATCGGCAAAAGCACGGAGATGGTCTTGGGCTCAAAAGTAATGATATATAAAATGGGGGAACTAATCACTAGAGGCGCCTTTTGGTGGAATGGCCTGGAGAGTTGGAAGAACTCCAGGGTTAAACGTGCTCGTTTGAGAGAAATCCTAGGATGGGTGACCTCCTGGGAAGTTCTCCATTCCACCTATGGGACAAAACCGTGAGGCTTATGGCCAAAGTGGACAATTCCTCTAGTGGCTGGTTCTCGATCGTTACAATTTGGTATCAGAGCTGGACTCCCTCTAGTACGGTGTGTGGTGCGAGGACGCACCAGGCGGAAGCTGGTGGGCTTGTCACGACCTAGGGATGGGGTTGGGACGTGCTTGTTCAACCAGCTACGCACTGGGGTGGAAACTTCGTGTCCCACATCGGAAACGGGAAGAAAAGATTTGGGCCATATATGTGGGAGCCTTCCTCACCTGGTCAGCGCGCTTTTGGGAATGAAACCTCCCAAGGGACAAATCCGTGAGGCCCATGGGCCAAAGCGGACAATACTAACTAGAGAAGGATCGGGCTGTTACAGTTTGCAGCTTTGATCTTGTGGAACTTTGGCTGGAAGACTCCCCTTAATACTAATATTCTTCTCCTCAAGATGGCTGGAGAGAGTGCAAAATGCGAGTCTCTCTAAAACTCTTAAAAGTCTTTGTTCAGTGCCCCCCGGATGTTTTGTCTTTCTATTTATAATAGCCATTCTAGGGTTAGGTCATTTTTGAGTCCCAAAAGCCTTAGGAGTCTGATTTGAATCCGTAAATAAGAGCTGGAATTCGGGTTTGAAAACTGGCTGTCGCAAGGTACACGGCCTATGTGTCACTACACGGGTCCCGACATGTAGGGCCGTGTAACTTGTTGGAGTGGAACTGCAGAGTCTTGCATTGGCACAGAGAGTTACACGGGTCTGCACCAATTACACCAGCCTGGTTACAAGGGCCATGTACTATTGTTCCCATAAGGTTCTTCAAGCTTGCACCCGACAGAGACTTACACGGATCCCTGTAGATTAAACGGGTCTAATTACATGACCCGTGTACTTTTGTTTCTCCATTGGCTATCTGGCTTTCTTCTGGTAGAAAGTTACATGGGTCTGGGGCTTAGCTTGCACGACCCGTGTACTTTATATCAGCAGTAATACTCAGCCTCTTGAACTCTTCAAGCTTCCTTTTGCACTCCTATACTGTGGGGCTTCACCCAAACACCTGAAATGATGCAGAAAACATTGAATTAAGAGCTTGACAATAGAAATTACAAAAAACTAATGAAATCAACTACTATGCATGAAAATACTTGCCTAAATGCTACGAGATAGTATACAAAAGCGCTTAAAAACATCTATACAATTCAAGTGTATCAAATACCCCCAAACTCAAACTTTTACTTGTCCTCAAGCAAAGCAAAACTCTGTTTTAAAACACATTTCAGGGGATACTTAGGAATATAACCAACAATTTAATAAGCATAGAATTTGGACTCCTCCAACCTTCATACCAATTTTCCTCTTTCAAGGCATAAGGGTTCTAATAGCTGCTTGTTTAGAACTTCACCTCCTTTCATGATGCTTTAACTAATTATTCCTCTTTGCACGGCCATTAATAAGTCATAAATAACCTATTTTATAGGGATAGATTTAAGAAACACTAACTCTCTCAAATTTGCCTCTTTTGTGAGTAATTATGATGAAGTAATTCAATTCCAATTCCATAGGCATATCTCAATTTTCTATCTCCACTAATATAGCATGCACTTTGCAAAAGATCAAAAGGTCTTTAAAAAGGGTTGTAATGGGGCTAAGGGGATAATGACTTGGTTGCCAGTTAAAGGTTTCTAGGGAATGCAAATATGAGGATAGCATGTGTGCATAAGATACCAAGTAAACTAAGTGCCAAACATGCTTCCATGATACTTATCTTGGGACTTATTTTATTTTATTTTATTTTATTTTATTTTATTTTATTTATGTCCCTTTTGTCCTTTCCCCCAAACTCATTATTTTTACTGGGTTGGAAAGGCAAAAAAATTTTTTCTTTGATTTCAACTGCACACTTGCACTCTTTCTTGAGTTCTACATCCTCTCTTTATTTTCCTTATGCATTTTGCTTCCTCGAAAGGGTATGGTAGGTGTTTACGCTAGGGGCTAGGTAAATATCTTGGGTAAGCAATAAATTCTAAGGGATAAACATAGGCTTCAAGTTGGCTACAAGGGATATACATTTTAATTAGGGGTGGCTAAAGCTTAATGAGGCTATATCAAAGAATGCCTTAATCATCTCTTTATCAAGCATATGCTAGGATTTCGCCTTAATAGGTCCAAGAGATATGTTCTAGAGCTAGTGAGGCAATTTTTTAGGTTTGCTTGTATTTCAAAAATTGTTCTCCTAATTTTACAAGTTCAATGTGACAGATTAATAGTTATAAAGAGGTTTAACTAGTCTAGTTCCATTAAAGAGATTAGTTTCTTCACAAATAACATGTTAGAATCCCTTTTGCCTAACTAAATACATTCATTCCTCTATCCCGTGGAGTTCAATTATTAGCTTACTAGAATTTGGTTATAGTGCTAAGTTTCACAATTTAAAGTCCAAAATTTTTCAAAAATTTTCAAAAATTTTGATACACAAGAATAATGTAGCTGAATTTAAACAATGTAATGATGTGCATACAATGATATACAAATGTAATGATATATAATGCACTTGTATCTCCCCCCCCCCCCAAACCTCAAACCAAACATTGTTCTCAATATTAAAATAATATGCAAAATCAGAGAAAATGTACAAAGATTATAAGGAAGCGTATTATTTATTAGGCATTGAAAAGTTTGGACATTAAGCATATAAAAGAGACTTACGATTGCAACTTAGGACTAAGACATGTAAGATAATACAATAAAGATCATATCCTATAGTCATATCTCTAAAAGGTCTCTGATGATGATGATGGTGATGCTGGCTCTTCCTCCTCATCATCTAGCTTCTCCGTTAGGATGTCCAATTTGTTATGGGCTTCCTGGAGGCTGTCCTTGATTGCTCGCATCCTATTGTTGATTGTGGTCTCCATGCGCTGTAGGTATGCGAGTACTGGGCCTGTAGGTGGTGGTGTGTATGGAGGTACTCTAGCGGGGGACTCCAGAAACATTAGCCCTTAACCTTCTTATTGAGGTTGCGAAGTCTCGCCAGGTCCTTCTCTTGCTTCGTCTCTCCGAGGGATGGCGTTTCCTTCAGCATTCAGCAGGTAGTTTGTGTTGCCCACCTTCTTACATATCCCCATGGATATGCATATAGTTTGATCTATTCTTGACGTTCCAGTGACATAGCGCAGCCTGTGATGTCCTAGAACGAAGCTGAAGTGGAGGGCAATTGTTGTGACAAGGCCACCAAGCATGATGTGCCGTGAGATCGATGTGAGGCATCGGAGATGGTTGCACAAAAGAAGCTCGTCGCAAAGATCGTCCGGTGACCATACGCCATAAGAAGAATAGCTCATTGGCATTTACAACGCTAAGGCTGTCGCCACGGCCTATGGTGGTATGGGCGGCGAACCGATGCATATAGTGCAAGGCTGTACTTGTAATGCCCATGGATTTAGACTTGTTAGAGTTATATGGCTCCATATTTAGGGCAATAGAACTCCAAAAGTTGATGTTGTTGTAGAGCATGCGGTTCCTAGGAATCTCCTAGTGGCCGACGCTGTCAAAGCCGAAGATGGCATTGAACTCATCTATATTCATCACCCGGTCGACACTGAGGAGGCGAAATTCAATCCTGCCCCTATCCTCCCTATCGGTAGGCCATAAGGTGGCCTTGAAACTGCCCAAAAACTCTAATATAGTGTCCTTATATGCTAGAAATTAGAGTTAGGCGAACCTTGTCCACCTGACGCTATTGAGTAGCCCATTGATTTCATTCTATAGCCTGATCTGCTCCAACAGTGGAAAATCCATGTATTTGGTGGAGCTTATTTTCCCGGCGTGAAGTCGGTGCACATTGCCTTATGGGCATCATCACAAAATCCCCAAGGAATGGAGATTTCGGGTTGTGGAGCGGGTTGTGGCTGTGGTTGCGGTTGAGGATGGGCTTATTGAGATGGTTGGGGAGTGGCTACCCTTATTCTTGGGCATTGGGGTGGAGGCTAAGGTGGAGAAGATGAAGATTCTCCTCTTTGCCTCGACGAAGAGCCGATTTTTCTTGCAGATCTCTTTACAGGAGCCATGGATGAGTTTTGGGAAGGAGAAGAGTAGGGTTTGGTGAAGGGAGATGAGATTTGAGAGGTTTTTATAGGCTAGGAGGGGTGGAGATAAAGGGTTTTTTCTTTATGAAGGGTTTTAATGCTAGGGGTGCATTTAAAAAGCCATTAGGACTCTTCGTTTCGCGTGTTTCGTGCCCCAGGAGTCGTGTCTGCGATAAAGTACACGGGTCGTGTATCACTACACGAGTCCCGACATGTAAGGCCATGTAAATTTCTACTCGAAAGTTTCAAATTCTGTCATAGTACACGGCCCGTGTAAATGAGCTTTGGGACCCGTGTAACTTTCTATCTCTCGAGTTTCTTTACTGAATATGTTACACGGCCCGTGTCAAATACAAGGAGGCCCGTGTAACTCCCTGGCTTTAAGTTATTCTGCTAGAGACACTACACAGTCTGTGTAAATTGGGCTTTAGACCCGTGTAACTTTCTGTCTCCCTGAGAGTTAAAAATGTAGGAAATTTACGAACTTTCAGAAAGTTATACGGGGCGAGTAAAACTTGTACACGACCCGTGTAATTTTTTAATTTTTCAAATTTTTGTCAAATGAAAAAAATTATCATCACAACACATGAAATGGATGTAAAGTTTAGCAATAGAGCTACTTCCCTGGTTTTCTCCAATTTTCCCTTTTGTGATTTTGACTTGGTGATTCCTTCCCTCTCTTAATCTCTACTCCCTTTTCCAAAAATCCTACAAAATGAAATGCTAATAAGTATGAAACAAAAATCAATATGAAAAAGAAGAAAAGAAAAGTTCAGAAAAAATTTTTTTGGGTTGCCTCCCAAAAAGCACTTGTTTATAGTCTTTAGCTGGACTTTGCTTGTTTATGGTCTGTCGGTAGGATGGTCGAGGGTGCAATTAACTCCCATTTCTATGGGTTCTCCCTAAAAGTAAGGCTTCAGCCTCTGCCCATTGACCTTAAATGCACCTGAGGTTTGGCTCCACACTTCTACTACTCAGTGTGGGAAGACTTGGGTGACCTTGAAAGGTCCGGACCATCTTGATTTAAGCTTCCTTGGAAAGAGCTTCAATCTAGAGTTGAATAAGAGGACAAGATCTCATTCTTTTATTTCTTTCCTTACTATGCACCTGTCATGTCATCTTTTGGTTTTATCCTTGAAAATTTTGGCGTTTTCATACGCATCCTATCAGATTTCTTCCTACTCATTTAGTTGTAGGAGTCTTTTCTCACTAGCAGCTTTAAGGTCAAAGTTTAGGATCTGAATTGCCCAGTAAGCTTTATGCTCAAGTTCAACAAGGAGATGGCATGATTTTCCATAAACCAGTTGGAAGGCTATTGTGCCAATTTGGGTTTTATATGCAGTGCAGTATGCCCATAGTGCATCATCTAACTTTATGCACCAGTCTTTTTTGGATCTATTTACAGTTTTCTCCAGAATTTGCTTCAGTTCCCTATTTGAGATTTCTACTTGACCGCTGGTTTGAGGATGATAAGGTGTGGCCACCTTGTGAGTCACTCCATACTTTTTCAGTAGTGTTTCAAATTGTTGGTTGCAGAAGTGACTTCTTCCATCGTTGATTATTGCTCGTAGTGCGCCAAATCTTGTGAAGATGTTCTTCTTAAGGAACCTTGTGACCACTCTAGCATCGTTGGTTGGTGTCGCAATTGCTTCTACCTATTTTGACACATAATCAACTCCAACCAGAATATACTTATTTCCACGGGAAGAGGGAAATGGGCCCATGAAGTCTATTTCCCATACATCAAACAATTCTATCTTAAGTATACCATGCAGTGGCATTTCATTCCTTCTTGAATTGTTACCTGTTCTTTGGCATTCATCACAATTTAGCACAAAGGATCTTACATCCTTAAACAAATGTGGCTAGTAAAACCCTGCTTAGAAAATCTTGGCTACGATTTTTGAGGTGCCGAAGTGCCTCCATATAGTGATGAATGGCAGTGATGGATGATACTTTCTATATCTTCCTCTGGTATGCATCTTCTTATCAGCCCATCATTACATCTCTTGTACAGTAGAGGTTCCTCCCATATGTAATATCTCACATCATGTAGGAATTTCTTCCTTTGCTAATAAGTTATGTTTGGAGGCAGTACCCTGCATACAAGAAAATTAACAAAGTAAGCTTACCATGGAGCCTTGGAGAATGCAAGTAATTGCTCTTCAGGAAATAAATCATCAATTGGCAAATCTTCGAAGTCCTCTATGTACTCCAATTTTAGTCTGGAAAGATGGTCAGCTACTACATTTTTGGATCCTTTTTTGTCCTTGATTTCAAGGTCAAATTCTTGCAGGAGTAGAATCCATCAAATCAGCCTTGGTTTTGCTTCCTTCTTGTTCAAAAGGTACCAGATTGTAGCATGATCTGAGAATATAATGACTTTTAACTTAATAAGGTAAGATCTGAACTTGTCCATTGCAAACACCACTGCCAGGAATTCCTTCTCTGTGGTGGCATAATTGATTTGCGCATCATCGAGTGTCTTGCTAGCATAATAAATAGCATGGAGCTTTTTATCTTTTCTTTGCCCGAGCACTACTCCAACTGCAATGTCACTCGCGTCGCACATCACCTCAAATGGTAGCTCCCAATTTGGTGGCTGCATTATTGGTGTTGATATCAGGGCTTCTTTGATCCTGTTAAAGGAGACAAGGCAACTTTCATTAAAATCAAAGGGAACATCTTGACTTAACAAGTTGGTAAGTGGCTTAGCTATTTTGGAAAAGTCCTTAATGAATCTTCTGTAGAATCTTGCATGTCCTAAAAATCTTTGAACTCCCTTGACTAATGTTGGGGGCGGCATGTTTTCAATGACCTCAATTTTTGCCTTATCAACTTCAATTCCTCTTTCTGATATCAAATGTCCTAGAACTATGCCTTCCCTTACCATGAAGTGGCATTTTTCCCAATTTAGGACCAGGTTTGATTCTTCACATCTTTGTAACACCTTACATAGATTAGCTAGGCAATCATCAAAAGTTATTCCATAGATAGAAAAATCATCCATAAAAACTTCTATGATATCTTCAATATAATCAGAAAAGATAGCCATCATGCATCTTTGAAAGGTAGCATGGGCATTACAAAGACCAAAAGGCATTCTCCTATATGCAAATGTTCCATAGGGACAAGTGAATGTTGTTTTTTCTTGGTCTTCTGGGTGAATAGGAATTTGAAAGAATCCCGAATACCCATCTAGATAACAGAAATAAGAGTGTTTCGCTAACCTTTCTAACACTTGGTCGATGAAGGAGAGAGGGAAATGGTCTTTTCTGGTAGCACTGTTCAATTTCCTATAATCTATGCACATTTGCCAACCAATGACTACTCTAATAGGAATTAGTTCATTGTTTGCATTTTGGATAACAGTTGTCCCACCTTTCTTAGGAACTACATGTACTGGACTAACCCATTTACTATCAGAAATTGGGTATATGATACCTGCATCTAATAGTTTTAAAATTTCTTTCTTGACTACTTCTTTCATGTTTGGGTTAAGTTTTCTTTGGTGTTCGATCGTGGGTTTACTGTTTTCTTCCATGGGTATCCTATGCATGCAAATCAAAGGGTTGATTCCCTTCAGGTCTTCTATTTTATATCCTATGGCTTTGCTATGGATCTTAAGTTCTCTTAACAATTTTTCCTCTTCTAACTTAGACAGGCTAGCATTGATTATAATAGGATATTTAGAATTTGAGTCCATAAATGTGTACCTAGTGAGGAGGGGAGAGGTTTAAGCTCTACCTATTTGGCGTTTTCCTGGAGCTTACCTTCGACTTGTTCCTCCTTCAACTTCTCCATCTCGGATGCCTTAGCTAAGGGTAGGGGTGGATGAGCTACTGACTGTTGTGCACAGGCTGCTATTTCTGTCTTTTCATCATCAACTATGTGGCTGTGCACAATACATGCTTTAAGAGGATCTTTAAGATGTGTCTTATAAAATTCCTCTTCAACTTGTTCGTCAATTATGTCAACCTTGAAGCATTCATCAGGTTCAAATTTGTGTTTCATTGTGTTGAACAAGTTGAACTCCACTTCTTCTTCCTACCTTGAGGGTTAATCGCCCATTTTTGACGTCTATGATGACTCCGGCAGTTTTCAAGAATGGTATTCCCAAGATGATAGGAATTTGAACATCTTTTTCCATCTCAGGGACAATAAAGTCCACTGGAATAAAGAATTTGCCCACTTTGATAGGAATGTTCTCAAGTATTCCCACAGGATATTTAATAGATCGATCAGCCAATTGCAATGAGATTGTTGTGGGCTTCAGTTCTCCGATCTCCAGCTTTTTGCATATTGATAGAGGCATTAAACTGATGCTTGCCCCAAGATCGCAGAGGGCCTTGTCTATTTTCTTGTTACTAATGAGGCAGGGTATGGGGAAGCTTTCTGGATCCTTCAACTTTGGAGGCAGTTTGTTTTGCAGTATGGCACTACATTCCTCTATTAGAGCTATTGTTCCATAGTCTTCTAGCTTTCTTTTCTTTGACAGAATTTCCTTAAGAAATTTGGCATAGGGTGGCATCTGAGAAAGTGCTTCAGTGAAGGGGATGTTGATGTAAAGTTTCTGTAAAACCTCCAAAAACTTCCCAAACTGCTTGTCCAATTTGGCTTTCTAAAATCTCTGAGGAAAAGGTAGGGGAGGCTGGTATGGCTCTGGTAATTTCTTTGTCTTCCTTGCTTCCTCTTCCTGATCTTTCTTAGCTTCTTCCTCCTTTTTCTCTGCTTGACCTTCAGATTTTTCTATGGTTTTCTCTGTCGATTCTACCTCTGGTTGTACTAGAGTTCTCCCACTCCTCAGTGTAACTGCCTTACAATGCTCCCTTGGGTTCATTTCTGGTTGGCTAGGCAGTTTGCCAACAGCCTTACTTGAAGAACTTGCTTGCTAAGCGATTTGATTCTCTAGCATCTTGTTATGAGTAACAAGTTGGTCCATTCTAGAAGTCAGCTATTTAATCAATTCATTTTGTTGTTGTTGAACTGCTAGGAATCCTTCCATCATGGTTTCCATGGTCATTTTCAGCTCAAGTTGTTGAGGTTGGAGAGGTAGTGATGACTGTGCAAAGTTTTGACCTCTGTTCTGAAATCTAGGGGGTGCTGGTGGTTTGTGCCCTTGTTGTTTGTTTATTGGCTGGTTCTGCTAATTGGACCATGAGAAATTTGGGTGGTTCCTCCATCTAGGGTTGTAAGTATTTGAATATGGATTGTTGAGCTGCCTCTGGTTGAAGTTTCCTCTACTATTCACATAGTTCATCTGTTCTGAGGAGGGTTCATTGAAATTGTTGTATTCTAAACTCATGTATCCTTCTTCATAGCTGTCCTCATGTTGACTGTTTGTACCAACTGCGTTGGCTTGCATTCTTTCGAGTTTCTTTGTGAGCTTATCAAATTGAGCATTCATCATGCTTAGGGCGTCTACTTCCAGGACCCCTGCAGTTCTCCTTGCATTTCTTCTTTCATTTGACCACTCATAATTATGGTATGCAACCCTTTCTAGAAGTTCAAGTGTTTGTGTCACTGCTTTCTCTATTAGATCACCCTCTGCAGCTGAATCAACTATGCTCCTTGTAGAGGGTAGTAATCCATTATAGAAATTTTGCACTAGTAGCCAATTTTCTATGCAATGGTGTGGACATTCCCTCTGCAGGTCTTTATATCTTTCCCATGTGTCATAGAGTGATTCTCCTTCCTTTTGTCTGAAGGTGTTTTGCTCAAGCCTCAGTTTTGCAGTCTTTGCAGGTGGAAAATACCTTGCTAGAAAAGCTTGAGAAAGGTTTTCCCAAGTGGTGAACGTTCCAGCTGGTTGAGAAAGTAATCACTTCCTTACTCTATCCCAAAGGAAGAATGGGAATGCTCTGAGTCTTATTGCTTGATCAGACACTCCATTCATCTCGAATGTGTCACATAGGGCAAGAAAGCACTGAAGGTGATAGTGTGGGTCTTCTGTGGGTGAACCTGCAAACTGGGTTTATTGAATCATTTGGAGCCATGCTGGTTTTAATTCAAAGTTGTTGGCTTCCACTGTGGGTCTAGTGACACTGGGCTGAAATCCTTGGACAGATAGAGCTCCGTAGTCTTTCAAGAGTCTTAGTCTGTCATTATTATCAGCCATGGTTGGAATTTCAGGATCTCCTTGACCGTGCTCTTGATGTTTCCTTTCCCTCCTGATGGCTTTCAGAGTTCTGTCTATCTCCGGATCACAATCTAAAATTTCTTCTTCTGGCCTTGTTCTGGTCATATACCAGATTGGGCACTTGAGAGAAAAGAAGAGAAATAAAACCAAAAAAATAAAATTAGATAATAAATATAATTGCCTAAATCAGCTAAATTGCCTATTGCTTGATATTACTAAAACCAAAAAAATCCTCGGCAACGGTGCTGAAAACTTGTTTCGCTATTTTGCAACTACCGCAAGTGCACAGATTGCTAACAAGTAATAAAGTGATGAGTAGAGTATCGTTCCCACGAGGATTTTGTTTAGTAAATATCAATCTACACAGTAATTTTGACTGTCTAAGCTATTTAATACTTAGGGAATGAAGTTTGTTAACTTTAAACACTAGAATGGTAAACTTAAAACGAAATAATTTATTTTGAAATAATTCTGGAATTAAGATTTCACACTTGAATCTTATTAGGGATGTTATCTCGTTTATTTACTGAATTGAGGAATCGTTTCCCTTGATGGAAATCAGTCCTAAGTTATCCTAAATCCTCTCTCAAGACACCTAGGGTGTGTTCTAATTAACTCAAACCCTACTTTCGTGGTGATTAAATTAATTAAAATCCTTTAAGATTTTTGACCAATTTTGAAGTTTCACAAAGGTATCAGTCTATGTCTAGGTCAGAATTCCTAGGTTCAAGATCTTGATTTTCTAATGTTAATCTTCACCTTTCAATCCTTTAATTAACATCTACAATCATGGCTAAGTGGGTACCAGCACATAGCATGCATTAAGATCACAAGAAATTAAATCAAGGAACGAATCTCAAATCCAATAAATAAAACTTAGTGTTCATCCATAATAATAATTACAAGCGTTACTCTCCTAAATCTAGAATAAGAAAACTACTCACTCATGGTGAGTTCAGCAAACATCATGTTAAAAGGTAAAAACAGTAAAAAGAAAATCATGTGCATGAAATAAAACAATAAAAATCTGTCTAGGGAGATGAAACGAAGAAACCGAAAAGAGTTTGCAGCTTTGATCTTGTGGAACTTTGGCTGGAAGACTCCCCTTAATACTGATATTCTTCTCCTTAAGATGGCTGGAGAGAGTGCAAAATGTGAGTCTCTCTAAAACTCCTAAAAGTGTTGTTCGAGCCCCCCCCTTGGATGTTTTCTATTTCTATTTATAATAGCCATTCTAGGGTTAGGTCATTTTTTAGTCCCAAAAGCCTTAGGAGTCCGATTTGAATCTATAAACAAGAGCTGGAAATCGAGTTTGAAAACTGGCTACCGCAAGGTACACGGCCTGTGTGTCACTACACGGTTCCCGACGTGTAGGGCTGCGTAACTTGCTGGAGTGGAACTGCGGAGTCTTGCATTGGCACGGAGAGTTGCATGAGTCTATGCCAACTATACGGGCCTAGTTACACGGGTTGTGTACTATTGTTCCCATAAGGTTCTTCAAGCTTGAGCTCGATAGAGACTTACACAGGTCCTTGCAGATTACACGGGTCTAATTACATGACCCGTGTACTTTTGTTTCTCCATTGGCTATCTGGCTTTCTTTTGGCAGAAATTTACACAGGTCTGGGGCTTGGCTTACACAACTTGTGTACTTTGTATCAGCAGCAATACTCATCTTCTTGACCTCTTCAAGCTTCCTTTTGCACTCCTATATTGTGGGGCTTCACCCAAACACCTGAAATGATGCAGAAAACATGGAATTAAGGGCTTGACAATAGAAATTACAAAAAACTAATGAAATCAACTACTATGTGTGAAAACACTTTCCTAAATGCTATGAGATAGTATACATAAGCGCTTAAAAATATCTATACAATTCAAGTGTATCACCTATTAGGCCTCACTTAGTCTTATCACATCATATCATATCATGCATGATCATAAACATATATCATAACTGTGTCATTGGGGAAATTAGTAGGTCATCCAACATCCATTAGGCATCAATAGTAATTATGCAAAAATGAATCATATTTGTGTTTTGGGTACATACATCCTAATAGGTAATGAAATGATGATGCATGTGAATGTTTATGATTTCAATTAAATAAGTTTTCATTCATTAGGTTAGTGTTACTCACCTCTTATAACCAATCAACCACCTAACCCAAATGATAGCTATCTTTGGATACTTAGCTTCTCGTGTCCATCAAGTCCGATCCTAGAAACATCAGACCCTAAAGAGTTATTCAAAGCTCAAAACTCTATGCACATGCTAAACATCTTATTCTAAGTTTTTTTGGATCATAAAAACAAGTTTTAGAGCCTTAGAATAAAAAAAGAAATAAGGCTGGCAGAACTAACTTCAGCTGTCCAAGTATGGGACTTCGGTTATTAAAGTCCTGAACCTTAAAAGCCTTATTTAGGCAGTGGTGACTATAGTTGCCAAAGTCCTAGATTTTGACAGCCAAACCTTGAAATCTCTAAAACACAATGGCCACTCCGATTATCGAAATAATGGTTTTTGACAGCCGAATATAGAAATTTCTAGAATTTCCAAGTTCAAATTTCACAGAAAACTCATTCCTAAAACCATAAACACTCATCTCAAGGCTTTAAGACAAGATCCAACCTTAAAAACACATACTTAAAAACTCCATCAACCCAAAAATACTAGTGATAACACATGCATCCGCCCTTGACCACAAGAAGTCAAACATTCAAGTTTCCTCAACACATCAAAGCTACAAAACATCCAATAATCTCCATTAACATAATCTTCTTCAAAATCTAACCAATTCATCTATAACATAGATCAAAACCAAAATTCCATCATATGTATACATCCTAAACTCACATGTATTCAAAGATGTCCTCAAAACATCAACATGCAACATCCTCAAATAAAAATAAAATTAAAAAAAAAACTAAAATAATCTTTTCTTACATGCAATTATCACAGTAAAATCTATCCTATATAAACCTACTTGAGACCCATCTATAAGATCAAAAGGAAATGAGAATTGCCTCTTTTCCCTTAAACACAAGATTGAGTGAGAGGGTAGAAAACTTTAAAAATATCTTGAATTCTTTGAGTTTCCTAACAAAACTAAGCCTTCAAGCTCTTTAAAACCCCAAATCAAGGAAATTTCACTAAAAATCCTTTACATGCAATTAGCAAATGTGAGAGAGAGGAAAAATAATTTTTTCTTTGAAATTCATACTAAAATGGGCTATTTATACCCTTGCTATCGAGGAGACTTTCAGTTATTAAAAGCTTACTCGAGTCCATCCTATCTAAAAGAACATTTTAATAGTAAAAAAGACTTCAGTTGCCATATGTCCAACCTTCAGTTGTCGAAGTTCCTTTTATCCAAAAATCAACACTTATTTACTTACTTGGCCAAAACAAACAAAATATATTTAACATATCAGAGCACACATATAGAACTTATCACTATTCCCTTGTTTATGAAACCCTAAGTTTCACAAGAATTCTCCTTCATGATAGGATTTTCGACATTGAAAAATGGTGGTACTACATTTTTGAGGAAAAGATGGAAAGGTTTGAAGTTGATCTTAGGAAGCAATCTGTGCTGCTAGACATGAGTGACATGGGAGTTTTGGAAATCCAAATAAGGGTATAGCTACCAAGCAAGTTTAAAATGCCACACTTGCCAAAATTTAATGGGTTAGGATATTTAGTTGTCCATGTGAAATGATATTTGATCATTATAAAAATAACTAGCTAGTCTAAGTGATGATCAAATAAGTCATATTTTCTCTTTATCATTGGAAGGAGGTGCTATATCATGGTACTATATTTTGGGGGTAAAAAATAAGAATGAGTGGGATAGCTTGGTCCAAGTATTTGTTAGGCAATTTTCATATAATATTTCCTTGGATGTCACTCAGAGAGACTTGGAAACCACTAAGAAGAAGCCTAATGAACTATTTGTTGAATTCTTGATGAGATAGAGAAAGAAAGTTGCCCTTATGGTGCAATAACTAGTGGAGAAAGAGCAAATCAGAATGATTATAGCAAATTTATTACCCGCTTGTTGTGACAAAATATATTATCTTCCAATATCTAATTTTGGAGATTTGTATCATATTAGGGTAGAATTAGAAGATAACATAAATGAGATGACTTGGAAGCATAACTTTTCAAGTGGGGACAGGGATTATGAAGAAAATGCTTACTATAACCAAGTTCCTCAGAATAAAAGGACTAGTTCTTCCTTGGGCTTCAAATTAAGCAAGCTGAGGATGGCATCTACATCAATCAAGCCAAGCACACCAAAGAATTAATTAAGAAGTTTGGGATGGAGAATAGCAAGCCAAGTAGAACTTTAATGACCACATACACCAAACTTAACAAGGATGAAAAAGGAAAACTGGTTAGTGAAAAGCTCTATAGAGGTATGATCGATAGTCTCCTATACCTCACAGCTAGTAGACCAGACATTATGTTTTTCATATATTTATATGCATGTTTGCAATCATGTCCTAAAAAGTCTCATTTGTATGCTATTAAATGTATTATCAAATACTTGAATGTTACATTGCATCTAGGTCTATGGTATCATAGAAATGTATCTTTTGATTTATGTTTCTACTCGGATGCCAACTTTATCAGAAGCATCCTTGATAGAAAGAGTACCTTAGGTACTTGTCAACTACTAGGACACTCTTTAGTTTCTTGGTGTAGTAAGAAACAAAACTTAGTTGCACTTTCTACCATTAAAGCCGAATATGTGGCTGCGAGTCTTTATTGTAGCCAAATCTATAACGCTCTCACTTCAGGCAGTTCGTACATTCTACTATTTTGATGATTAACGTCCATTTGGACAGCCAGGATATTTGGAACTATACTTAAACTAGAGTGAGGAGACATAAATTGATGGAATAAAGACCAATAAAAAATTAAGGAAAAATAAAAGAAATGAAATGCCAATAGATTAAAGGAGCCGAAGTCCCAACGATGAGTAATCCTAACGGGAAGCGACTGTGAAGACAGTTGCCAACTCTAGACTCATGGAAAAAGCCTACAAGATAAATATAGGGACTTAATTGAAGGATTTATGAGGTTTAAATGACAATAAAAGTTCCAAGAAAATACAAGAAAAATTGAGTCAATCGGTACAGACAATTATAACTCGATGAACACAGTGAATGGCATTTTGGTCATTTTACTCTCAGTGTTGAATCTTAACCTAAATGTCAATAAAAAAGAGAGAGAATACAACATTAAAAATAAATTAAAATCATGAATTGTGTAATGGAAAAAAGAAAAGAAAGAAAAAGGAAATAAAATTGAATTATGACATAAGCCTTACCTCATGATAACCTAAGCATGAGTAAGCATGATGACAAGATGACATCATTAACAATTTAACATAATTACATAGGATAAATATAAATACATAGGACAAAATTTCATTAATTAAAAATCTCATCTTCTTCATTTTCCCTTGTTGGCCGAAACTCCGTGGAAGCTCCCATCCACCATTTTCAAGATTCCAAAGCTTGATTTCCCATGTTGTTCCACCCCAAAACCCCTAAGTCCCTTCACTAAAAATTGCTCCTACACCTTGAGAAAGCCTTAGGCAGCCAAGGATTGAAGAAAAATTGAAGTTCTAGCAAGTCAAAGTTGGTCACAAGTGAGGTTAGTGCACTATCTAAGCTTCCTTTCTTCTTTAAGTATTCTTAGCATGTTAAACTAAGTTGAAATTTCATGAAATTAAAAGAATACAATGACTAAATAGAAACCCTAAATTTTGATCAACATGGATGGTGGGATGGATTGATGAATTGATGAACATAATTGTGTTTACTAGTGTTGATTAACAAGTAGATATAAGTAACATGTAGATTTACATGTGTTATGCATGAGTTGAGAATTTGAAGTTAGGGTTTTGACCCTAATTGACTTTGTTGAGACCATTTATTGACTATTTGAAGTGCAATGAATATGATTGAAGTTTGGTAGTTGGGTGGAATTAAGATTGGGAGTCTTGAATTTCTGTATAGGGAATTCTGGATCTTGAGTCCAGTGTGGTTATGTGGCCATAAGTAGAGCCACATTGCTCTAATTGGTGTGAGGCCAATTGGAGATGAAACTTAGGATATAAAGCTACATTTTTCATGAAGAGACCCTGCCCAAAAACTGAACCTAGCATGACCTAAAATTGGCTTGAATTCGGTAACCATATGCTGGACCTGGAAAATAACTATATGAACAGTAAATGTTCAAATGGCCATAACTCACTCTAGGAAGGTCAGAATGACTTGATTCTTGAACCATTGGAAATGTTAGACATATGAGCACATTTTTTATAAAGAATATAGAGCCCAATTCTATCTCTAACCCAACCAATTTGCTAGAACAAATTAGGTCAACAATTCTGACTAGAACCAAAATTGACCTGAAATTCTGGACTTGAACCTACCCGACTAATTTTGGCAAAAATACCATAACTTGGTCCACAAAATTGAAAATGTAGTGAAACTAAAGCCAAAATTTCCATAAGACCTAGAAGTACAATTTTGATGTTTTGACCAAAATCTAGAACCTAATGGAACTTAGACAAATTGCTAGGACAATTCAGCCATCCAAATCCTCAAATTAAACTAAATAACCACTTGACCCCAGAACAGTAATTATACCATATCTCCCCCTAGGAAACTCCAATTTGGATGAGCCAAACTGTTCTGAAAACATAATAAATAGAACTCCAACTTTTATTTAGGAACTTTCCTCAAATTTTGGGTGTAAGAACCCTAAAAGAAGAATCAAAGACACTGACCTGAACCTGAAATCCTGAAGGCACAGGGTTCTTGAGTCCAAGTTAGTAAATGGGCTATAACTCACTCTACATAATATGAAAAATTGTGATTTTTGAACCTGAGTGACCCTAATATATAGGGTAACAACTCATTTGAAGGACATTAGGCCTAAAAATGGCCTTAACATGCCCAAATGACTAGATAAAGTTTGACTCTATAATCTCCTTAGTTTTGGAATCATAAAGGGTTAATGAATCAGTTTTGGTAATTTGACCATAACTTGAGTTCTAAAACTCCAAATAACATGATTTAAAAAGAAAAACAAAGATAATACATAGAGGAACAACTTCCATGAAGCAAGTGTCGCTAAACAGTGGCTACATCTTGACGAATTTGCAGTTAAGACACCAAATCTAGACCTTGAGAAAGGTTTATAAAATGACTTGTTTTATGATATGGAAGTAACTAAAATAACTTGTTGACCACATAACTTACTTGAAAATGAGATTGGGACCTATATTCCCATTACAAATGGAATGAATGACACAAATGAATAGTAACTTTGAATAATACATAAATAACATAATGCTATTAAATTTGCCCAATGTATACCTAGACTTATGTATATAGCTTGGATCGATTGGTATACCAATTAGGGACTCCCGATAGCAGTGCTACCCACATGAATGATCATTGATAGACAACATCTGTCTAATACAGTTGTTTTACAAGCTTTATGCTTGCTCGTTGGCCATTGTACCTGATATGATTTGTGGCTTTATGCCTGTCCGCTGGCCTTGTGCCTGACATGACAGATGTATACATGATAAACATATGGATGTCTAACTAGTATACTCTCATGTATTCAGTCTTTATAGTCTATTATAGGTTACTTAGGCATTTATATGAATTTAATAAGACTGAATATGAGATAAATGAGCAGAAAAGATCCTGATAAATTTATTTGCTCCCAAAGTTCATTAAATATGTAAATGACTCCAAATTCATGAAATCTATATTTCTTAATGAAATTATACATGGACTAATTACCTTCAAGTATTTAGTTATTTTTACTTTAATATATGCACCACTAAGCAATTCACTTAGCGCATTGGTTTTACCACGCGTAGGTATTAGAGACTACCAGTAGCAGCAGTAGCAATAGTGCCAGATAGGGATTGCATCAAATTTGCTATAGTGTGAGAGTCACCTCAGCAGTCCATTTTTGGTGGGGCCCATGTATACCTAGATTTTATACTTTTTGGTCATTGTACATAAATGGGATGTAATTAAATTTTGAGATTGTAAATAATTTGTAAACCTTGTACATGATTTTATATGAATGAAATGAAGTGTTTTTACTTGAAATGAATGTGAGAAATTTATATGAGAATTATGATGATATGATATGACCTATGGAAATATGGAATGAATATGAACCGTTTTAACAAGTGAATAGTGGAACCTGCCATACGCTAATAAAACAGAGGAGACTCTGTCCGGGTTTCCATAAAAATAAAATGTGATAAAAAAAATTTCAACATATGGGATAATACAAATAAAGGGAATTTAAATTAATAATGTACACGACAAGACAAGATAGGGTGCTTCGGCACCGAATGTGGCACGCCTTGCTCGGCTACACTATAGACGGGTAAGAGGTGTTACAAAATCCTTTGGATTGAGCAACAATTAAGAGACTTCAAAGTGTCTTTTGATCATATTCCTATTAAATATGATAACATAAGTGCCATCAATCTGACCAAAAACCTCATAAAATATTCTAAAACCAAGC
Organism: Hevea brasiliensis; assembly: GCF_030052815.1. Lineage (NCBI taxonomy): Eukaryota > Viridiplantae > Streptophyta > Magnoliopsida > Malpighiales > Euphorbiaceae > Hevea > Hevea brasiliensis. Next base: position 66,053 of record NW_026614604.1, on the reverse strand, counting down.
ATATACACATTAGACATCATTTTATACTTGATCATATGTTGAATGGTAATGTTATTCTTGAATTTATTGATAAAAATCACCAATTAGCTGATATCTTTACAAAACCTTTATGTAAAGATAAGTTTAATTTTATTAAGAGAGAATTAGGCATACTTAATAACTTTGATGCTTGAATTTATGATGTTCTATGTGTTTTTTGAAAATTCTTAATTAATTGATGTATTTTTGTTGGTTTAAGATTTGCCTCAATGTCTTTTTTTTTTTTTTTTAAATAATGTGTAAAGAGTTTTATTTACTAAAAAAGAAACGTTTTTAGAAGTTGGTATGGCCTTGAAAGTGTGGTTTTAAAATTTTAGGCAAAAGTACTTTCAGCAGCCAAACTTATCCCTTACAGCTGCTTAACCTTTAAAATCACTCTTTTTAAAATTAGCCAATAGCCAAAGCGGCAGCCAAAAGTCCTTGTTCCGGCTATCAAAAATCCTTGTTCCGACTGCTGAACCTTTAAAATCCTTATTTTTTTAAATTTGGGAAGACAGCAAAAACTTATTTTTTTAAAATGGGCAAAATTGGCTGCGGCAGCCAAAAACCTTGGTTTTGGCTGCCGAACCTGGATTGTTTTAAAAACTTCTTTCCCTCTTTTTCGACTTTTCTCTCACTTCCACTCTCTATCTCTCTCTCGTGCCTCTCACTTTCTCCCATATTTTTCTCTTTTCCTCATTCCTTGTCCAAATTCTTCAAAAATCTATAAAGCAGTATCGTCTACATTCAAAATCTCTCTTTCACACTTGTATTTCAAAGTGTTATCTTCTCTTTCTAGGGTTTTTGTAACTATATTTGCCATTCCTAGGTATTTTCACATTTTCTCTAATTTTCCTTTTAAAATTATTACTTGGATTTTTGTTTTTATGCTTATTATTTGTGTTTTATTATGTAAATTGCTAGTTATTTCAAGTTTGGATTTTTGGGTTGCTCTTTTTGGCTTTTCTCTCTGTCGAATAAGTATCTATATCCTTTTATTTGTTTCTGTCACCTACTGTTTGTTGTTGCTTGTTGGATATGCTAGTTGATTAATTTATCATTGTTGAAATATCTTAGTTCATAGGACATTAGATGTTCTATATTGTTTGAGGTTAATTTCAAGTGGTTATTTTGGATAAATGTGTGTATGCATTAGTTAGTCTCTTGCCCTAATTTTTTTTTTTACCATATATGAGTATATTAGTTGAATTTTCTTTGGGTAATTTTAAATACAAATGTATGTCTGTGGTTTTATGATTTTTTCTTTTTTTTTTTTTTTGCCTAATGTTGAGATTCTGTCTAATTTAAGTTGATCAATGCAAGTCATAAAGCTTACTTGTTGTGGTTTTGTTCTATGCTACTGCATTGATATTTCAATGAGAATCAAATTGTTGTTGTTGTTCATTGTTCCTTTGTTTTTGCTGTTGCTTGAGTTTTGCTATTCATTTAGCTACTCATACCATCTGTATTTTATACTTATGTATCCTTTAGTTAATTTATCTCTAGTCATTGAATCAAAACAACTGTATGATAATTGTTTGCTATATATCATGACATGAGTAAAAATGCCCATTTGATTAATTTGTGGATAAATGCAACATATATATATAAGAGTAAGAACATATATATATATATATATATGTTCTTACTCTTATATATGTTCTTGATCCCATGAACTCAATAACCCTGTTAACTACTTGCTAACTAATGTGAGTCTTAAAGATGCATATTAATGTTATAACCAAATTGGTGCACTTATGATATAGGTTTCTCACTGTTGCATACCTTGTCTTCATTCTATGACTGTTCACTCATTACCTTGACTTGCTAACTATCTATATGCAAAATGTTCTCCTTCGCACATTACGAAAATGATTTTTGCTTTTCACATTTGTATTTTGTCAATGCCAGTTAAATTTATGTTTGTGACTCATGTTAGTTTGAATTCTAAAATTCTTTTGGTCCTGCAAATTAGATTAATTGTAACGTTTGAAAATTTTGCCTATGCTTGCTATAGCCTTGTATTGTTAAGTGGGCTACACTACTTAAAATTGAGCAATGATATATATATATATATATATATATATTGATTACAATTGAGTTGGTTGGTTTCTTAAATTTGCCTTGTGATATCTTAGTGCCTTTGTTAACATGGTTTGGGCCTTTCTTTTGATGTTTAGCTAAATGTTATGATCTTTTAATTTAGAAATAGCATTTTTGAGTTTGCTATTAAATGTTGTGTTATTGTGATCTTAATACATTGTCATATAGTCATAATACTTCCAATTGACTTACTCTTGCTCTCCATCTCTACATTTTGAGCTATATGGATCTAAGTTGACATGGTATATTATTTTGGTGCATAGTCCTCCGCTTTAACTTTTGTATGCCTCTTGTGACTTGGTTTAGATTTTTTTGTGATTGGCAAATACTGTGCTGCTTTTGACTTTGAAAATAGTCTTTTGTGTAGTGCCCTATCTTTTTTTCTATACACTCTCTTTCTCTTCTCTATCAGTCAAAAGAGGGCATGTGGTAAAGAACCTAGGGGAGAATCCAATAGAGGTCCACCTACCCAAGCACCTCATTAAGCCTTTGAGTTTGATATTATCACCCAGAACTCTAAGAGATATACACCCTTCTCTAGGAGGTTTGTCCATGTAGGTAGACCTATAGACCCTAACTTGTTGTTCATTTCGCTACCCATAGGCTCCTTACTACCTTTATTGCCCAAAGGTGGGACTCTCATCATGTAGTCCAACAGTCTAATCCCATCACTTTGGTTAGCTTTGTTAACCAAACCAGATACCAGAGTCTCCCTCACTACCATAGCTCGACATCTAGGGATCCCAAATGATGGTGTAGTAGTAACTAACACTCATCAATGGATCACTGAGCCCTATACTCTTGCTGATCAAGTCAAGATTGTCTCTCAAGGTAGCCATACTAGTGACCCTATTCGTCTCCCTACTGCACACCTTGGGGCAGTATTCAAGGTTGTTCACCATATAGTTACTCATAACATAATTCCTAGAGCTGGTCATAGGTCTGACCTAACCTACACAAATATGTTTATCATTACCTGCCTTCTAAAGAGTTGACCTCTAAACCTACCTATCTTGATCCTTCACACTATGGCCATAATCCTTAGGCATTCCATAACTTGTCTCCCCTATGGTTGTCTTATTACTAGACTTTTTAGGGCCCTTAAAGCTGATCTAGGCAGAGAGGCTACCATGACTATTCTTAGAGACTATGGTTTTTACATCATGGACACTTTTCCATACATGGGGCTCACTATCTCTTAGGATAGCTATGAGCATCTAGGAGGGACCACCCTGCATCTTCATAGAGACCATAGCCACAGAGATCATAGCCACACAACACACTAATAGGAGCTACTTTTGATCAGGCTGGCGCAGCCACCGCTTCTGGAAGACCTAATGGCACAGTGGACCAGGGTAAATGCTCACGAACTTTACATAATATCTAGGATGCCCTAGCTCATCCAAAGCTCCACACTGTACAAATGGAAGATCGCTTACAGCGGATAAAGAATCGCTAGCTGCATCATTACTAGCTGTGAAGGAGCAAATGGCTGAGATATTCTCTCTTCTTTAGCAAATGGCCTCTGGCACTCCTTCACCAGATACAGCTTCTCCACCTCCTCTAGAGCCTTGATATTTTGATCCTTTTTTAGTAGTTCTTCTAATCCTTTTTGTATATCTTCCCCTTTAGTGCATATTTTAATAATGCTAAAAGAGGGAGATATGTAGATAATGGATGTATAGTTCCATATTCTAGACTTTATACATGGTATATACATAGTATACATGCTTTATAGTGGGATACATGTTTTTGGTATATTCGAATGTATTGTTTTTGGTATATTTATATGATGTTTTTTTATATAGCTATGATATATTCTGATCTATTAGACTATTGTTGAACCAGAAGTACTCTTGTATTATCACTCATCTAGGACTAATGACATTATGGCATTGCATTCCAAATTATTGAGACATAAATTGTTTTTGAAATGGGGAGAATTTTTAAAAAAACAAATAATTCTCGTGTGCTTAATTTTCCTCATCCGCTAATTGTTTGTCATCATCAAAAAGAGGGAGATTGTTAGACCTAAGAGTCCTAATCCATGTTTTGATGATAATAAACAATTACTATGCTACTAATCTACCTTGGAAGTGTTTGTATTTAGATTGTAAGTCCCAAGTTCAAAATTGAAAATTTGCTTCAAATCAAGATTGAAAAAGAGCAAGAAATTGAAGAAAAGATCGAGGAAATACTACAATGTAAATTATTTTCATCTTATGAATCTCAAATAGTTAGTTATTGTTGGACCTAGGTATCTTAACCTATATTTTAATGATAATAAACAATTAGTATGCTACTAATATACTTTGGAAGTGTTTGTGTTGAGTTTGTAGGCCCTAGACTCAAAATTGCCAAATTGCTTCAAATCAAGATTAAGGAAGAGCAAGATAAGGAAGCAAACATTTATAGGACCCTACAATGTAATTTTTATTTATTTTATATCTTGTAAATCTCATTTAATTAATTGTGTTGGCTCAAGTCTAGGTGGTACTAAGAATATCTTATTCAACTTAGTTTTCACCTAATTCTTTATCAAGGGAAAATTAAATAAATTTTTCAAAAATGCAAAATTAATTTTGAAAAGTATTTTAGTTGCAAAATACATTGAATTAGTTTTCCAATAGTTTAAACAGATCAAAAATCTGAGTTCTGATAAAAAAGTTATAAGTTTTTTAAACTCTTAATTTCTTAGTGTCTTCACTTGTAACTTTTTCTTGACCAAGGAAAACTAAAATAAAATTTTCACATTTAAGAAATGAAAATTTGTTTTTGAAACTGTTTTCATTGAAAATTTTATGAAATTAGCTTTCCAACGGTTCAAACGGATCAAAAATATGAGTTCTGGTCAAAAGTTATGCATTTTTGAAACCTAAGTGCCATTTTGACACTTTCTGTCCAAAGAGCACTTCGACAGCCGAAAGTGGGAAGTTAGGCTGCCAAAGTTCATTCTTTAAATCATGGTTTTTGGGCATTAAAAGCTATTTTGTCTAGAGAGCACTTTGATAGCCGAAAGTGGGAACTTCGACAGCTAAAAGTGACTTTTCAAAAGCTATTTTTTGGCGCTCCAACCTTTGGCAGCCGAAGTAAATAACTTCGACAGCCGAACCTGAGTTTCTGCAACTCAATAAAATAGAGCTTGGGTGGTTGAACGGCTATTTTTGCATTTAATACACCCCCAATGGCTATTTTCTTGTAAAAACTATAAATAGGCACCATTTATGACTGGAAACAAGTTTTTAAACAACAATCATTTTGAAATTTATTATGTTCTAAAGGTTTTTTTCACTCTTTCTCTCTAGAACTTGAGCTACCATAGTTCATGTTGAGAACTTGATATTTGAGTTGTAAATTCTTTGTTCTGAGAGTTCATTCAAGTTTGTTGTGAGCACTTATTGTAATTTTGAGTGTGATAGAGCTTTAAATAGCTTTGAGTGTAAATGGATTTATAAAAGAGTAAGGGTTTGCTCTTGTGGTAATTGTAAGGAGTTTATTCTTCACCCAAAGAAGAATTTTAGTAGAGTTAACTCTCAAGGAGGGCCTTAAGGAGAGGACGTAAGCTTGGGATAGCTGAACCTCTATAAATTTCTTGTGCCATTATTCTTCCTTACTCTTCTTTGTGTCTAAATTTTTTTTAGTCTTTAATTTTGTAATTAGAACCCAATTCACCCCCCTCCCCCTCTTGGGTTGCTACAAGGGACAACAGTTATGTTAGTTCAAGTCTAAGTTTCACTAAATTTTCTTAGTGTCTTTATTTTTTACTTTTCTTGACCAAGTGGGTTGGTAAAATGAAATTTTTACTTTTGTGAAATGCAAATTTATTTTTGAATGTGTTTTCATTGAAAAGTTCATCAAATTAGCTTTCTAATGATTTAAATGGATCGAAAATCTGAGTTTGGGTAAAAAAGTTATGAGTTTTTTATAGTCTAAGTTTCCTTTTGTCCAGAGAGCACTTTGCCAACTAAAGTTGGAAACTTCAGCAGCGAAAATTCAGTTTTTAAAAGTAAGTTTTTGGCGCCCCAACTTTTGGCAGCCGAAGTAAGGGACTTCAGCAGTAGCCAAACTTGGATTTCTACAACTTGATAAAACGTGGTTTTTGAGTGGTTAAACAGCTATATTTGTATTTAATGCACCCCCAATAGTCATTTTCTTGTCAAAACTATAAATGGAGACCATTTATGACTAGAGAGAAGTTACAAAACCATTTCTTTGAGAATTTATTCAGCTTTAAAGATTTTTAACCCTTCTCTCTCTGGAACTTGAGCTACGATAATTGATTCTTGAGAGCTTTGTTATTGAGTTGTAATTCTTTAGTTTAGAGAGTTTATTCAAAGTTGTTGTGAGGATTTATTATTACTTAAGTGTGATAGAGAATTAAATTGCTCTTCTATGTAGAGGGATTTGTAAAATAGCAAGGCTTTACTCATAAGGTATTTGTAAAGGGTTTATTCTTCACTCAAAGAAGAATTTTAGTGGAGTTAACTTTCTAGGACGGCCTTAAGGAGAGGATGTAGGCTTGGAATAGCCAAACCTCTATAAAATTTCTTTTGGTCATCCTTTTTCCCTTATCTTTTCTTTGAGCCTTAATTTATTTAATCTCTCTCTAGCCTTAAATTTTCAATTAGAACCAAATTCACCCCCCTCCCCCCTTCCTCTTGGGTTGCTATAAGAGACAACAACATAATTATAAACTTTTACAGGGCACTTGCCCCAACTTCATCAACCCCAATAAGAGGAGTATTGGCATCCTATCCTTCTCCCCCATCTTTTTACCCACCCTGCTCCTTAGCAAAATTAGTTTAACTGAGGACAATTTCTTTAATCCATTCAAAGTCAATGCCAGGTTGATGCTTAGACAACTCTAACATGATAGTTGTTTGTAAAGCAATGTACAAGTCCACCAATCTTTCATTAGAGGACTTGATCTCTGCTTCTAAATCTTTAACCAAAGTGTTGACTCACCCCATTTCGGTTTGATGATGACTCTTTGTAGCTAACAAATCCTTAGTAAGCTCTGCCACCTTCTTGTTAGAAGCCTCTAGGTCAGATTGAAGTCGCTTGATTTGGTCATCCCTCTCCTCTATGTTGAACTCCAAAGCACTACAATTTTTTTGAAGCTTATTGCAGCTGTCAAGAAGGCCTTGGAGGTGCTTTTGCCTAAGATAATTGGCAGTTAATGCCTCCAGGTTTAAGCTCATAGACTGGAGAATTAGATCACACTTGAGCTCAAGTTGAGCTCAGTTGCTAGGAAGAGTTAACTTTCTCCCAAGTAGCTCCATTAGTTACAAGTTCTTGGCCACGTAAGCATGCCTCCTCAAAATAGCGTAAAGCCCACCAACACTTGGTGTCGCGGCAGTCTTCACAATCAGAGGAGGAGGAAGGATACTTTAGCGATAATAAGCTTAGAAATAACCACGTAGAGCAAGCACTTTCTTAATCTTCTTATTCTTCTTTTGAGGAGGCTCAACACTCGCCCCCCTTTCTTTCCCTTTCCTCTTTTAAGTAAAAAATTGCTCTTAGAGAATCATACCCACCTCCGGCCATACCTACAAAGACAAAATGAAATTAGTAAGTACAAATGAGAAAAAAGGAGAAATTTTTCAGATTTACTCTCTTTAGGAACGTTGTAGTATCCTCCATACTCGATTGCAAAGCCTTGCCCACCCAAGGCTCAACCTCATTCGCCCTATTTGTATGGGCAAACTAATCTGTGTAATAACCGACTAACACGATAACACGATGCTTCTTGGTCTTAGACGCCTTCTCAAACTCTCCTTGAAAGTGGTATATTCATTCTTGCTCAAAATTTGTCTTCCTTCATGCCTTATGGGCTTGGGCATCCAATGTAGGGGAAAGCGCTCCCAACTCCGACCCTCTTCCATTATCAATAAAAGAAAATATTTCTTCCACTACTTTAAGGAGCAAGAAAGACCCGTAAACAAAGGGAAGCTGGTCTTCACAGTGAAGTAGCAAAAGTTAGCGTTCTCTCGAGAGAAGAACTTGTGGAAGTTATGAAAAGCCTTGGCTGTAGCAACTAGATTCTTCTTCTGACAAAGCACGAGGAAGGCGACTAACATCTGCCAGCTGTTAGGATGCAGCTGGGAAAGAAAAATGTTGTAAAATTATAGGACTTCCACGAAAAATGGATCTAGGGGGAACCTCACTCTTACATTCAACTATTCTTCATATATCATGATGGAGTTGCCCTAGGAGAGTATGTCATTCGCCCGTATGTGTTCCTTCGGTGTGTAAGCAAGCAGATACGGTGGCAGGTTGTACTCCCCAAAAATGTTATGAATTTCTTCTCTAGTAAGTTGACTAGCAAGCATGCCAACTCTGAAGGCTCCTTGAACGTCTCTTCTCCCTCGACGGTTGCAGTACAGGGCCACATATCTAGAACTAGATGGTCCCATAAGGTTAGGCACCATAGAAGGGCCTCCCTCACCCCCAACCCCAAAAGGTGCCATTATTGTCTTTGGCCCTTCTACCATTAGCCAAGATGACTCCTCTCCAGCCAATAATACTTCTTAGGGAGGAGTAGCCAAGTCAAAGGAGTCCTTAGTGGTGCTTTGAGCAGAGTCGGGAGCACCAATACTCATTGAAATATAAATAACGAAAAATAAAAAGAAGGTTACCTTAAAAAGAAACATGTAAGAGAAATTTCTAGTGGAGAACCAAGCTCCGGCAGGCTCAAAAAGGAGAAACAAAGTTAGGAGGAAGACGAGCAAAAAATGAAAAAATATCTCATCTTTATACTTATATAGCAAAAGTAATAAATACAAAAAAAAAAAAAAAAAAAAAAAAAACAAAATACTAAACAAGATGCTTAGAGTGCTGTGTTGCATGATTGTTACACGAATCTCCAAGGGCCAAATCAAATCAAGTCCTTTCACCTCTCAGTAGTCAATTAATGCCATCTAAGCAACAGGTGCGATAGATGCTCTTCACGAGATAAGAATTTCTACTAGAAGATGGCCGAGCCTGAAATACTCAGATATCTGCAGAGACTAATAATATTGCAACCATTAAAATAACACTAAGAAGCGAATAACGGATAACCGAGCAATAAGTAATGGGCTATCCGAACTAAATATTCATGAGATACTCGGATACTAAGGCAAAAAGTTACTCGCCCAACCATACGTATGATACTAGGATCACTTTATAAGGATAAAGATTTCGAGATATTCACTATAATCAAAGTTCCATCCATATGAGGATTCAACCAGCAAAATAGACTCTTAGTCCTACTCAATCACGGATTTCTAATCCTAACAAGAATTTACATCAAAACCTATATTAGGGCCATTAAGTATGTATGTTATTCAGTTTTTTACCTATCCTATCACAGTCCAATTCTCATTATTGATTTAAGCATTGAAGCAGTAGTCAACTAACCCACTTGGTGTTCGCTTTATCTTGTAAATCAAATATTCGAAATCCAACATCCTATACCCATAGAAGATGATAACAACATCACTTACCTATAAAATGTTTTAAGAAGTCAAATGCTATCTACACCGTAACTTTCAATATAACGATGGCTTTCAATTCTTTCCAAATTGCCATATAGATGTTTGAAAGAATAACCCACCTGTAGATTTAATAATTTTTAATATAAGAAAATATTAATTAATTGAAAATGTGATATGTTTATACTTCATTATGCAAACTTGTCTTGAATCACCTTAGTACCCGTTAACTCCTTTTCAAGGTAAGTACTTGTCGAAACATGAATTATTTTGAGAACATATTCAGTTTGAAATATTGTCATTTGGTGAAGCCTTGTAAAACTCCAAAACAAACTTTATATCATTTGCAAAATTTAAGGTATTCTCTTGTTTGTCAAAATTCACCAACGCATCTGTAGCAAGAAATATAGATATTCAAGTGGTAAGCTAAGTACTAACTCTCAAACACCTCAAATTCACGGGTGGAAAAATTTTAGCCGAAGAGATTTCTTATCCATTCATCTGTAGGAGCCGAAATCCTACGGTGCAACATGCAGAATCAAAAAATATTTCTTCACTGCCTTGCATCTAGATTTGTTCACCAACCCAATTAATCATTTCGATTCCCAATTACTAGAGAGTTTTAGTGGAGAATCACCTGTATATGTCATCTAGTGCGGTTGCTATAAGTTCAGTGAAATGCCTAACAATTATTAGCTTTGCCAAAACTAAAGCCCAGTTCCGATGGTGTGTCAGCTATTCATGGGTATGGTGTAGGTTTGAATCCTCTCATTCGCAAGTTCTTTTTTTTTTTTTTTTTTTTTTGAGATAATCGAATCGGTTAAACTCGGCTAGGTTTAATTTTTGAGCTAATTATTTAAATCCGACCGGATTGACAGGATTAATATTAAATTTTTATAATTCTGAATTTATTATTTAAATCAAATTAATTATTAATTTAATTTCTGATTAAACGATTAGATCAGCCAGTCCAATTACTACATAAGGAAATTCTTGGGTTCATATCATTTCCATTACATAAAACCTCAAGCAAATCAATCTGAAAAATGCTACAATTTATATTAAAAATAAAACTATGAATCATCCCCTGCTTTGTCGAATTTTTTCGCAAGGACAGGTAATCTAAACATTTTGCATCATGAAGATGAGTATAAGCAGCTGCAGTTGCGGATGGTGAATTCAAGAGCGAGCCATTACTTCTTTGATATATTTCATTAGCTCTTGACAATCCTTTAATCAGGTCATCAACTCCTCTGCAACGTATGCCAGATAGTATGTCTCCCCATGGAAACTGCAACTGGGGGAACTCAGTACCAATATATATCACCAAGTACCAATATATATCACCAAGTCATTAATTATACATAAAAGTTGAATAATAATAAAAAAAATTCACAATTATACATGGATATATTATGCCTTTTAATTTCCAAATCTCTCTTGAGAAGCATTTCCTCAATTGAAGAGTTGTTAAAAGGAAGATTCAAGCCCATGTCTCTGGCATGCCCAATCAAGCCTGGAATATTATATCAAATCCAAGTGGAGAACGTTGATGCTTGTCAGTGGTGGCCCGAATGTTAGAGGCGATGAAATCATGCACAAGTTAGGGCATATTTGATTTAACCGTTAAATACAGCAGATAATTATTAAATAATAGCTATTATTAATAGTTGATAGTTTGTAACTGTTAATAACTTATCTATATTAAGTATTTGGTAAAATTATGTTTAGTTGTTGTTGTTGATATATCAAATGACTAATAAGGTATATATTATACAATTTATTTTATTATTGAAATAAATATAAAATTATAAATTTATTAAATTATATTATTTATTTTATTATTAAATTAAATATATAATTATTAAATTTATATATTATATCATTTATTATATTATTAAAATAAATATATAATTATTAATCTATTATATTATATCATTTATTTTATTATTAAGATAAGAAAATAATTAAATTCTTTAAAAAATAATTAAATAACTTTAAAAATATAGATAAAATAATAAAATAATTATTATGGTTGATAAAGAAAAAACTTATAATTAATTTTAAGTTTTAAATGTAAATAAATATTTTATATTTTATGTTATTAATAAAAAATATTTTAATAAAATTGACACACATTAATTAAAATGTTAAAATTATAAATGAAAAAGATAAAATATTAATAATATTAATTTTTGAGTTAAATAAAAAAAATAATATAGTTAAAATAAAAAATCAAATCAGCTATTACCTAATAAGAAACAACTCTAAAAAGAGAACTAATACAAACTGTAACTGATAGGTATCATATCAATTATCCATCAGCTATTAATTTTATTTTTTAAAACTTATTAAACACTTTAGTTGGTTTATTTAAATATTTATCAATTGTCAACTACACCCAATAGATAAACTAAACACGCTCATAGTGATATACAAGGAAACTGGTAGCTCAACCCCATCTTTCTTCAACACATCTCTGATTTTTCTAAGTAAACTTTTTGCATTCTATAACATAAATGTGAAACGTGTCCATCTTAATTAGTTGTTAACATAGATTAACAGTTCATAACAAAGAGATAGAGTGCTTACGACAACATTATGCAGCTGAGGAAAACTCCGTTAAACCATAATGTTATATCAATTTAATTACAAGTTTCTTTTAGGCTTATAATAATTTAATTATTTTCAATTGTTATTATTTAAAATGATTTAAGGAAAACTTTAAACCATAATATTATATTAATTTAATTTTTTTTATTTAGTATGAGTTAAGAAAAATTGTCTGTTAAATCATAATATTATATTATTTTTAATTAATTTTTATCTTTTATTAATTAAAATAATTTAAGGAAAGCTTTCCGTTAAATTGAAATGGCTAATTTTTAAATTTAATATTTTAATTTTTATTATTCAAAAAGGTCGAAGAAAAACTTTTTGTCAGACTGTCACGATTAATATTAATTTTAATTTTAATTTTATTATTTAATATAATTTCAGAAAACTTTCCGCTAAATCATAATAATATATCAATTTTAATTTTAATTTTAATTTTATTATTAATTAATTTAGTATCTATATAAATTCAATTTCTACACAAGACTTTAATCACTAATGAATTATTATTTAATTAAAAGGTGTTTAGTTCAATTAACGGATCTTTAAACAGCTAAATTAAAATGTTTGACAAACTCATAATTAATAAATGATTAATAGCGGATAGAATATCAATCGATTGCCATTTAGACAAACTCTAATTGTAAAGTTATTTATTAATTGTATACTTTTTTATTATTTAATAAAAATATTTGCAGACACGAATAAAAAAGAAATGTCGCCATACTTGGTGTGGCTTTCTATCATTTCTTGCCCCATATTTGGAGACGCACGTCAAAAGGAGGAATCTTTTTTTTTTTTTTTTGTCCATACTAAAGACATGTTTGGTTTAACTATTGAATATAGCTAATAACTCAATTTATACCATTATCATAGTGATAGTAGAAATGATGATAACTAATTTATGTTAAGTGTTTGATAAAACTATATTCAGCTATTCTTGTTGATATGTGAAATGACTAATAAGGGTATATATTATATAATTTATTTTATTATTGAAACAAATATAAAATTATAAATTTATTATATTATATCATTTATTTTATTATTAAATTAAATATATAATTATTAAATTAATATATTATATTATTTATTATATTATTAAAATAAATATAAAATTATTAATCTATTATATTATATTATTTATTTTATTATTAAAATAAGAAAATAATTAAATTTTTTTAAAAATAATTAAATAACTTTAAAAATATAGATAAAATAATAAAGTAATTATTGTTGTTGATAAAGAAAAAAATTATAATTAATTTTAAATTTTTAGATATAAATAAATATTTTTTATTTTATGTTATTAATAAAAAATATTTTAACAAGGTTGAAATGCATTAATTAAAATGTTAAAATTATAAATAAAAAATATACAAGTATTAATAATATTAATTTTTGAGTTAAATAAAAAATAATAATATAATCAAAATAAAAAATAAAATTAAATTAGTTATCAATTATGAAAAATAGCTCTAAAAATGAATAAAAAAATAACTCTAAAAATAGAGCTGATACACTGCAACTGCAACCATCAACTATTAGCTATATTTTTTTAAACTTATCAAACACTCTAATTCACCTGATTGGGTGTCTATCAGCTATGTGCGGCACCCAATAGGTGAACCAAACAGCTTCTGGATCTATCATTGATCCAAAACATAAAATATATAGTATAAATCATTCATTAAATATATAAATCTCACATAATTATATCTTGAATCCATAATGAAGGGGTCTAAGCAAAAATTCCCCCCAAAGAGAAATGCCCTTTCTGCTTTTTATTATGTGTTTTCACTATCAGTCTTATCTGAACCCACGCTGAATTAAGCATTGGTTATGATAGAAGCAGGAGATGTTATTTATTACTGAACACTGCTATAGCAAACTTTTGAAGCATATAAAACCGAATATAGTGGGCATATAGTTACATTATTGTAAAAACTAAATAGATAGATATTATAGTATTCCGGTATGAACTGTTCTGGCTGAAGATATGGGACTAGAAGTACAATATTTCTTCAGGTATCTAGTTGGGAACCCAAACAACGTGGTCCTGAGGAAGGAAATGGCAAACAGGAACTGTTCCTGGCTTGACCTTGAGCACCTGGAAAGCCAAATGCTTTGGGTTCCAAGCTGATGTATCTGTATGGCATACTGCTACTGCTTGAGCCTTTGATCCATCAGCACCCTCTAAGGAAACCATGTAAGCCCTCGTGGTTTGTGTTGCATGGCAATAAAAGACAGCATATGCATAGTTCTGCTTGTGACACACCACGGATTTGTCACCCGCCATCTTCTTTGTTCCATCTGTAATTGTATACTTCTGCAGCTGGGTTTGGTGTTCGGCCACTGTGGAGACTGCCTGGACATTCTTTCCAAGTACAGAAGTGCTGAAGTCAATCATCGACTCTAGCGAAGTTGCGCAATATTTCACCTCTCCTTTAATACCAGGTTCTTCACACTCTCTGATTGTATTCTTTATTATCTCGGCTTCCATTGATCCTTCTTTTACTGAAAACTGGTTATAAATCTCTGGCAACTTGTCAGATGAAAAAGGTATCGAATTGGCAGTTTGACGTGATATGAAGGTTGCCTTATTTGGGTTTTCAGCAAAGTTCAAGTTCATTGTTTTGCTGGGATACATGTCCTTTTCCAAGAAAAAAAGAGCCACATTTGGGTCATCATGGAGTTGATTTTCAGTAGCGGCATAATGGTAGATGAATGGGCCATATTTAGGTTTTACTCCAACATACACGGGCTTTCCCTTGTGTCCAGTGTTTACATTTGCTCCACCATTCCCAACGTTAACAGAAGTGCCGCCAGGTTTTCCTTTCCCTGTATTAACATTTACACCTCCCTTTCCTACACCGACAGATGTGCTTTTCTCGTCCATGAAGTCTGCAATTTAGCTACGTTAGTTATAATTAAGATCTTAGGAAGGAAAGGCTGATCAAAATCTCTGTACTCAGTAAGACAGCACAAATATTGCTTTTGCTGTAATATTGTTGTCCATGTAAGTTACAGATATATACCATCACGTTAACAGAATACTTCGTAAATCTTTTAGAAATCAAGGTAACAACAAGAATTAAGTTGAACAGTGCAGCAATCTTCATAGAAATTCTATTTCTGTTGAAATTATGTAAAGAGTAGCTGAGGTCTTGAGTACTGACCTGGCTGTAGAAGATCTTTCACAGCTTTTGGCATTGGAGTGTTGGGCAGAACAGAATTCCAGTATTGCTCGGGAGGTAAAGTAGCCAGGCTTGTCACTAGCGCAATCTGCAGCAGTAGGTAAGTATATATGAAAAACTTCCTTAAAATACTATTTATATGATAATAAATGGAAATATATATACTATAAAAACAGATTTAGGAAACGAGAAATCTTTTCTAATAAAACTAGTGCAAGATTCAGAGCTTACAGCGAGAAAAACAAGTATGTGTGGAAGATGAAACTCCATTTGAACTTTGAACATGAAACAGAAAACAAGGCAATTATAGTGAAAGAAAACAACTGAAGTATTAGATTTACAAGGAAGAAAGAGCCAGTTGTAACATATATAGAGATTTTGTCCATAGGAGTACTGCAACTTGAATAGCAACACATCACCCGCATTATCAACCGGCTTAATTGCTTCAACTGTCCCTGGTTCACTCACTTAATGCAATTGGCATCGAGTGGGACAGGTGTAATAGGAACAAGAATTGATGTGCTAGTGTGGTAAATAGAAACTATATATATATCCCTAATCAGTAATGGATTTCAAGTTTCAATTTGATTTTTAAAAACTTTCCTCTCTGCATAACGTGGAACCAGAATGGCTCCTTATGTCCTGGACAGGTCCTCGTCCATGACATACAATGAACCACCAAGGCTGTGCAATCGGGACTTGTCTTAATTGCTTGGACTTGTGACTCAAAACTTAACAAACAACTACCATATTAATGAGGTTGGTAGAGGTTGAGAGCCATGATTGTGCATTCTATTTCCAATTGCAACTTGGATTTTACTGGTTTTATCATGCGAATCTTGGGAGCCATCGCCATGTTTTCTTGACTTTTCTCTTGTACGCTTAGAATGGTCGGTTTATGGATTATTATTATTATTATTATTATTATTATTATTATTATTATTATTATTATTATTATTATTATGTTATATTTAAGTGGGTGTATTTCATTTCAAATTTCAAGTCATTGCTCCTGTTATGATTCATTTTTTAAAATTTTGAGTTGTCTGAAGCGAGTGAATACTCTCATCGGACGGTTGTAAGCTTGTGCACATGATGCACACGAGTTATTGAATTGCCCACCTTTATTTTTTTCAGCAATTTTAAGTTCCTGCTACGGAATTCTAGGCTGCCTCTATGTTTAAAAATTAAGAATGTGTGGTTTTGGTTTTGATTTAAAATCTATTTAGAAATTGATATTAAATCAAAATTTTAATATGATTTTAGTTTCATTTTTAGATATTTTGATTTTAGTTGTTATGATTTCTATTTGAATTATTGTTATAAAAAAAATCATACCTGAATTGCCATTTAAATTCTAAAATTGATTACTAATATATGGATATCATATAATATATTTTTTAATTATTTTTAATTATATATGTTGTCTTTAACTATAATATACATATATAATTAAGGATTAAACATATTATACAATATACTAATATTCTTATATTTAAGTATTATAAGTTGGTTTAATAAATTTATAACTAAAATTATTAAGAAAATATATAGAATGGAAGATAATATATCAATTAGGTTGTATATACTCCAAAATTATAACATATATAAATAATATAACATAGACCTAATTAAAAAAAAAATTTGAACCTTTTCACTAATTTACATTTCAATTCAAAGTTTCAATTTTAGTAAAATAGTTAAAATTTTCAAAATTCATGCAAATTTTATCTAACTTTTGAATTGAATTTAAGTAGAGTGTGCCACATCTAACATGACACACTAACTAGATTATTTTAAATTTATACTGTGGGATCATAAGCCACATGATAAAAAAAATAATATGGGATCACATACCCAATTTCTTCTTCATTAGACTAGATCCACACCTCTATTCCCAACGACCCTTTTCCCTCACAACTAACCCATTTCCCTCACCTTCATTAAAATGTTTAGCTTCCTTAACACCGGCACTGCCTCTCCTCACCAAGTCACCTGTACACACAAAACCACATCACTAAGACACTTAACCTCCATTTCAACCTAGCTCCCGAGCCCTCTATTTCATGACTCTCTCCATCTACAGACATAGCTTCTCCATTCCATCTCCTTCCCCATGATCAAGCACTGCATACAGGGATCCAACTTTGCCCCACCATCACACGGCTTCCTCACTACCACAACATCGTGCCTGAATCAACGATTGTACCTTTGTTACCCAACTCGTCAATTGACCAAACAGAGGAATTGGTCAATAGCTTTATACCATCCATGGATATACTCTTGATACCAATGTAGTAAAATATGGGCAATTAAGGGTTACCTGTAACGACCTGAAGCTTGTGCTTCTATTCTTCGAAAAATGTTGCTTTAGAGGCCACCGATCATTAGATAGTTAATGGGAGGCAGAGAGAGAGTGTAGTCCATGAGAAAGTAGAACTTATTGCCAAAATGATGACTTAACTGAGAAGAAATTGAAATGGGTGCTCTACCCAAACCCATCACCCTATGGGCACACTTGAAACTTTCACTTTAAGGCCTGAACTTGAGATTCGAAACCTGCACCCAAATGCTAAACTTTTTTTACTTTTCCTCCCTTCCTAATAAGAAATGAATTGGAAATAGAATTTTGATCTATTGATTGAAGAAGAAAGTCTTTATACATCAATTTATGCAAGCCAGAAAAAGAGCGGGAAGCTAACAAAAAAATAGAGAAAAAGGCTAGTTTAACAAATTGGCGTTAGCTAAGCTAACTAATTAAAACTAGGTAACTAATTACAGTGTTATAACAAGCATGCAAATCAAAGGCACACACACAAATCTAAGGCATACACACAAATCGCACAATCACACAGTATTGAAAAGAAGAATAATGGAATATTTAACATGGTTCAACCGTAAGGTCTACGTCTAAGGGCAAGACAAGAGAAAAAATTTCACTATGATGAAAAGAGTAAGATACAATCAATCAGAACTCTCAAACCCTAACCCCAGTGTGTTTCCCGAATATCTCACAACTCTATCGCAATGGGTAGAGTATTACCTATCGGCCCGTGCCATCCGCTACCACCACATATCTCACTTTTTATCCCAATCGGGTCGCTACACGAAACTTTCGGGTCGGGTCACTATTCGGGTCCATGAAAAAACATATCCAAAATTCACGCCACAAAAATAACATACAAAAACTAGTTAACTAACTATGGAACTAGTTAATTAATTTGAATAAATAGCCTAGCTAATTTTGTGAATGCTCTGTTTGCAATAATACTGCCCCTCCCTTACCTAAGCTGGAGAATGGATATCGAACATTCCTAGCTTGAGTTGAAGATGATGAAATTGAACAATAGGTGGGGTTTTGTAAAAATGTCTATGATTTGAGTTGAGGACAAAATGATTAACCATTTAACTAAGCTTTATTGACTCTTTCTCTAACAATATGATAATATGCTTAGTTCTTTTATGAAATGTGAGATTGGCTGCAATGTGTAAAGCCGATTGATTATCACAGTAGATTAAAGTAGGCTTCTTATAAGAAACATGAAGATCATTAAGTAAATAAGTCAGCAATTATAGTTCACAAGTAACATAAGCAAGAGCATAATACTTAGCTTCAAAAGAATGACTGCTTCTTTGATTTCCAAGACTCTAAAAAAATTTCCCAAAAAAATATAAAAGCCCATGATTGATCTTTGAGTATTAATACAACCAGCCCAATCAGATCACTAAAACTTTTAAGCTGAAGATCAAAATCTATAAGGAAAAATAAATAGAGAACCTTTAATGTACTTCAATACTCAATTGGCTGCCTGTAAATGAACCTTAGTAGGATGAGCCAAGAACTGACTTAACTGTTGTGTAGCGAAAGTTAAATCAGGTCTGGTGGTAGTAAGATATAAAATTATGCCTAGCAATCTTCTGTAAGATTAGGAATCAAGAAGAGGTTCTCCTAATTGCTGATGTAATTTTAGTGAACTATCCATAGGAGACTTGGGAGGCTTTGAAGCCAATAAACCAATATCATTAAACAATTAAAAAGCATACTTTGTCTGATTAACAATAATTCCTTGAGATGACCTTGCAATTTCCAGACCTAAGAAGTAAGAAGTAGTTGAGCTCTCCCAAATCTTTAATTTGAAAAAAATCATTAAGGAAACATTTCACCTAATTAATTTTTGGCATGAAGTCACCTGTAAGAATAATATCATCCATAGAAACTAGAAGAGCATTGAATGAAATGGATTTATTCTTGACAAACAAAGAATAATATGACTTTGATTGAGTATAACCAATAGAAATCAAAGCTATAAAGAGCTTAGATAATCATTGTTGATTGGATTGTTTTAAACCATAAAGAGATTTCAACTGTTACTTGATTTGGCTTAGATGAGATAAAGCCTTGAAGCAATACCATGTAAACTTCTTAATCGTTTAAATCTCCATGGAGAAAAGCATTATTAACATCCAAATGTTAAAGAATCCAAATATAAGCAGTAGCAAGAGCAAGTAGTAATCTCATAGTAGTCATCTTTGCAATAGGTGAAAAAGTGTCAAATAATTAATACCCTTAATTTATGTGTAGCCCTTAGCAATAAGTCTTGCCTTATATCTTTTAATAAAACCGTCTGCTTTATGCTTGATTTTATAGACCCATTTGCATCCAATGAAAGTCTTACCACTAGGTAAATTAGTGAGCACCCATATTTTATTTTGTTCCAAAGCAGCAATCTCAACATGCATAACCTCTTTCCAATAATCAAATTTTACAATGTGGGAATAGGTTTTAGGTTCAGTAAGAGTTGAAAGTGAAAGAACAAAGTGTGGTATTGTGGTGACAAGTAAGCATAAGAAAGTACAGTAGATAAAAGGTATAAAATACCTAAATTTGGTGGAATAGCTAAAGTTGAAAATGATAATGGTAATCTTGTAGATAGGATGGTTGTTTTCTAGTCCTATAAGAATGTCTAACATTTGATGGTGCGGGGTGAGAAGTAACAGAAAGGAGAGGATGAGAAAAAGGTGCAAAAGAATGAGATGAATTGTCAAGAATGGGAAGATCAAAATCTGGGAGAATACTGTTTTAAGGCTAGAAAATAGGAGAATGGGTATCTGTGGAAGTATTAGAAATGTGGAAAGAAAAATTAACTCATGAAAAACTACATTTCTAGAGATGAAATTTCGCTTATGTGATATAGAATGTATCCTTTTGGGCCATTTTTATAATCAAGGAAAATACACTTTCTTGATCTAGGATGAAATTTGGATGTTAACGTTTAAGGTTGAGGCAAAGCGTAGGGATCCAAAAACTCTGAGATTATCAACATCAGGCATGGTGTTATGAACTATTACATAAGGTGATTTGTTTTGAAGAAGACGGGTTGATAGTTGATTAATCAAATGGACTAAAGGAGAAACCACATAAGACCAAAAAATTTTAGGCAGACTTGCTTGAAAAATAAGTGCTCTAGCCACATTTAAAATGTGTTGATTTTTTCTTTCAACCACAAAATTTTTTCAAGGTGTCTTTACATAGGTGGTTTGATGAATGATCCCTTTGGAACCATAGAATTATGGCATGTAAAATTGTAAGCCATTATCACTTCTGATCATTTTGATTTTGGAAGAAAACTGAGCATCAACAAAAGCTATAAAAGATTGAATCAAGGGAGTCTCAAATTTTGTTCCATTAAAAAAAATCCATGTGTTTGGAAAAATCATCCACAACTGCAAGAAAATATTTGTGTCCATGTATTGCTGGTATAGGAAAAAAACCTCATATGTCAGCATGTATGAGATCAAAGGCAATTATAGTTTTTAAAGTGCTAAATGAGAATGGCAATTTTCTTTTTCTTGAAAAAACGACAAGTATCATAGACCTAATATGGAACATTAGTTATAAAGGGTGTGTATTCTAATAATACTCATTCAGGAATGTGAAGGGTGCCCTAATCTAAAATGCACAAATTGAAAGAAGAATTACAGATAGAGGACAATGTTGTAGGTGAAAATTTTTGTGGGAAAATGAAAGAATTACAAGCAAAGAATGAAATGGAAAGAACAGCAGGATTTACCAAAGCATACAAGCCATCCTTGACTTTAGTTAAACCAATTTTCTATAAGATACTCAGATCCTGTATGATACACTTATCATGTTGAAAGGTCAAAGAGCGTAAAGAAGAATTGAGTGTAGTAATAGAAATAAAATTGAACCTAAGTTGTCATATATAGAGAACATCTATCAATATAAAAGAGGATGAAAAATGTGTGGTGCTAGAAAATTAGGCCATGACTTGACTACCATCAGGGTGTTTAAAATTGATTGGTCTAATTTGCTTATATGTGGTGAAATAGGAAAGATCGAAACTAATGTGGTTTGTGGCTCTTGTATTAAGGATCCACAAATTAGGTTTTAAGAAACAAGCAAAAACAAAAGGATTACATGAGGAATTAATAATTGGATTGGTGCTTACTTGATTATTTAGTTGAGAATACTAGGTAAAATCAAATTATTGAATCAAGGTTGGCAAATATTGACACTCATCTAGAGTAAAAGTAAAACTTATAGGCTCAAGATTATTATGTGATGTATAATAAGCAGCACACGTATAGGTACAAGTATCGCTATGGACTATGTGGATGAGTGTGGTTACAAGGATTATAGAGCGGGTGGGGAACAAGTTGACACAATGAGGTAGAAGAGTTAACACAGAAAGGTGACATATATATATATATATATATATATATATATAAGGCTTGAGTAGGGATGGAGTAGCAAAAGTTTAGGAATGTGAGTAGACGGAAGAAGAGGAAGAGTTAAAGCAGAAAAGATGGTAACAAGGTTAGCCATAAGGAAGAAGGGTCATTAGGAATGGAGGTGTGGAGCTAGTATGAGGAAGAAGAAATTGGGTCTATGGTTCCACATTATTATTTTTATTGTGTGGTTTGTAGATCTTACATTATAATATTAAAATAATTCAACTAGTTTACTATTTTAGATGTGGCACACTAATTAAAAAATTGAAGAAAATTTTCATGAATTTTGAAAAATTAAATTATTTTGCTAAAATTGAAATTTTCAAATTAAAATGCAAATTAGCAGAAATTAATAAAAATACTGACTAAATAAAATGGCAAATATTTTTTTCATTATAATATTCAAAATAAAAATTAATATAAAAAAATCACCTATTGCTTATTTAGTCAGTGATTACTAACTAACTACGATAGTCAGTAAATGATAGCTAAGTCCCTCGTTCCTGTGATCTACCTATGATAATGCCAACCATATTTTTATCAATTACCTAGTAAAAAATTGATAGATAAATTCACCAACTAAAAAGTTAATAATTTTAATCTTATCGATAACAAGTGGGTAGCCGATAAAATTTACCTACAACCTAATTAGTGTACTACCTGATTTTAGTCAATATTTAGATAGTAATTGGCCGACTAAAATTCTTCTAAAATAATTGATAATTTTAATAGCTAAATTTTAAATTTTTTGTAGACGTTTGGGATTGTAATCAGAATGTCTAAAAATATTTTTTAACATTCATTTTAGATATTATTGAAAAGTTATTTAATTATTTTAAATTTTTATAATTATAATATGTTAAATTTAACTTTAAACTAACTTTTAATACTTTCTAATTAAGATATTGAAAAATGTATTTTTTTATAACAATTCCAATTATAATATTTGAAAAAAACTAAGACTAATTATAAAAAAAAATTTATAGTGTATGAATGTGATATCAAATATAATCATTTATTTATTAATGAGGGTTTTTTTTTTCTTTTCAAATCTTTTACAAGTCAATTCATTTGATGCAAACACATCACGAGAATTATTTGTAAGTTGAAATTGCTCTAAGCTAGGATAAATGTAAAATGATTTATTCAATATTAAAATTGATATGTTATATTTTAATTGGTTTAGTCTATACAACAATTATTGAATTTAAATTTGTATTTACCCTTTTTTTTTTCTTAATTTGAAAATGAAAATCGATTCGATCTTATAATTGTTGATAATAGATCAGATGTGTCTCAACAATTTTTGAATTAAAGGGGAATAAAAAAAAATCATGTTCTATATACATTTTCTTTTAAATATTTTAGCAATTTTCTTTTCCTGAAGTGTTACAAATTGTGGCGGAGGGAGGGGGCTCTGTGGTCAAGGCCGCAATTTTGTGGGGAAAAAATTTTTATTATGATTTTATATATTTAAAATTAAATTGATACTTAATTTTGTAAAAAAAAAAATAGATTTTTATATATTTAAAATTAAATTGTTCTTCTTAAATTTAAAAATTTTTATATTTTATTAGGTTATTTTTTTTATTCAATAAAGACACATAATAAATTGAATAATAATTAATGAATTACACAATAAAAAATAATCATCTCTTTTTTTCACATAAAGTGAATAATCTTATCATAGAGCAATTGAAAGATTGAAACTCAAGATCTCATACTTCCTATACCCTAAAAATGAAAGAAGACCAAATAAATTATCTTAACAAGTTATTTATCTATTTGAGTTTAGTGGCTTTTTTTTTTTTTTAAAAAAAACAAAGAGACAGAATAAAACTGCGTTAGCCTAAGCCCACTCTAGGATAAGCCCCATTAACCAATAAAACAAGTAAGAAGGACAATCATGCAAACTATTCGCGCCTAAGCTCCAATCCGACGCAAGATGAGTCAACTGATCAACCATAAAATTGGCTTCTCTAAAAATAAAATCCATCAAAATATTAATTTTATTTTATCTATAAATTAGAATTTGAGTGAATCAAATGAAACATTTTGTTTGATATATTTTTAAAATAATTCATTTAAAAGATATTATCTTGTCTTCATTTTTAAAGTAAAAGTTTTTAAAAGAAGTAAAATGTTTTTCCTCTTCCTCACGAACTCACACTGTTTTCATCGAAAAATAATAAAAATAATTTTCCAAATTCAAGCTTTCAATTTCATTGACCCTCTTTTAACTAATCTTTATCTTTTAAATCTTTAGGTCAATATATCATTTTATTTTTATATTTGATATTCATAATAAATTTGAGAAATTTTAATCTTATAACTTAAATTCTGAAATAATTCCATTAATTTTAATTAACATAATACTCTCTAAATATATAATGCAAAAGTTCTGAAGAGTTAAAAAAAAAAAAAGAAAATTTTCTGAATTATGAAACTTTTTTACTTCATTCTTGGAGATTATGCTAATATTTATATATTTTTTTATTTAGTATTTCAAAAATATGTTCGATGGCTTTGCTATTGTTATTATGTATATTAGGTGATTTATGAAATATTAAAATTTAATTTTAAGCTTAAAAATATTATTTTTTATGGGAAAATTTATTATAATAGACGTATCTTTAAAAGAAAAATATTGAAGATCAAAAAGTTAGAAAAAAAAATAAAAATTTAATTATTGAACATTAAGAAGTTTCAATGAGCTAAAACTAAAAAAATTGGCATTGTCTATTTTGATAAATAAAAAAAATTATAAAATATATATACATATTAAATATAAATACATTTAATTAAATTTTAACACCTGCTCGTAAATCTTGTCCATAATAATCTCCATCGATTAAAATAAAAAAGAAAAAGTTAGATAGTATCATTAATTCAATTATTACTACAGGTGGTATCATTATTAAATTGTCAAATTGGTTAGCCAATCAGGCACGAGTGGTAGGATGGATTTCTAATCCTCCCTGTGATTTGGCTGTTCTTTGATTAGGGGATATGCCCCGGAAAAAGAAATTTCTCTATTATTTAAAAAAAAAAAAAACTGTAATACCATGCATAAATGCTAAGGAAAGGATGTCAAATCAAAGTCAACTATGGCATGTGAAATTGATACAACACAGCGCCCGAGATGGTGACTTTTTTTGAAATTGATACAGCACACAATGCCCGAGATGGTGACTTTTTTGTTTTTTCAGTAGAACAAGATGGTGACTTCATGGCAAAGACATATTCTCCATTATTGTTTCTCAAACTGTATATTTTGTATCATATTTTAAGAATATGCTTAATAATAATAATAATATAACATATATAAGTTGAAATAAAAAGTCGATAATCATTGTAGTTCTATACGAATAATTCATATTTTCTAATAATTTTTTATTTTTATTTGATTTTAAATCAAATCAAATAAAAAAAATAATAGATATACTTTTAAAGAATTAAATCAAACTGATTTATAAAAGCTAACCAAATCTAAAAAATTAATTTAATTTAGTTCGATCAATTAATTTTCTTTTTATTCACAAACTGCAAGCAATTCTCTCTTTTTCTTTTTTTTCTTCTTTTTCCTTCAAAAGATTGGAATTATATTAAAGAGGAGTCTCCATAAGCCAAATATCAACTACAAAAAGAGACTAATTCATGACATTGACCATGAATGAATCATCATATAGAGCTTTCGAGGCTAACTAATGAGTCACCTTGTTACAACAAAGTTTAACAAAAGAAAAAGAAGTATCATGAAGATCATTGGCTAAATTTTAAATATAAAAAATATCACCTGTAACACTCCTAATTTTTAAATTTATTATTTTTGGGCAAATATTGATGTTTTAATTTTATTTAAATTTTAGAAAATTATTTGAGATTTTTCAGATTTTCGAAATCGGATTTGATTTCTCGAAAATATAAAACTTTGATGATTTTTAAAAATTAATTTAAAGACCACGTGACAAAACTAAAAATATATTTGGAGTCTACAAATTTTTGTGAGTTTTCTAGAATTTTTTCAGAATTTTTGGGTCTCGTTTTCGGTCTCAGGGCAGAGTAAAAATTTAAAATTTTGTATTTGAATCGAACCGGCAGAATCGAACCGGTCGAATTGGACCGGCTCCTTCTTCCTTTTTCTTCCTCCTCGCGCGCGTCCCAACCCCTCTCTCTTTCTCCTGTTTTCTCTCTTCTCCCTCCTCCTCTCGCCGCGCTGCCGCCTCCCCAGCCACCCCAGCTTGCCGGCGCACCACCGCACCACCCCACCACCTCCCCATGGCCGGCCGACGCTCCAGGCGGCCGAAAAACGCGCGCGAATGCCACCCCTGCGAGCGCGACGCTTTGTCTTCCCGGCCGATCCGGCCACCAATCGGGCAGGGTCTTGTGTCTAAACCCATCTACACCTCGAGAGCTTTCCATAGACGCCAAGAACACCAAAATCCATCGAACAGTTTGTCCAATTTTTGTCTGAGAAGTTTTAGCCCATTTTGACTTTTGGGCTAGATTTCTCACAAACCGTGAGCCCCACGAGAAAACCGAGAGTACCAGAGCGCTCCACTCGTCGATAGCTTCGCGACAATATAAATTTCGAAATTTTTCGACACCGTTTTTCGGTGGGTTTCACGGAACTTCGCAGTGTTTTTCCGAGCATTAGATGAGCTTAGAAAATTCCGTAAAAATTTTATACTAACCCCCGTGTTGTGGGCTTCGTGTAGGTATCTTCAATTCACGGAAATTCGACAGTTATCCAAGTCTGTGAATTTCCAGCCAGACAGACCGGCTACCGAAAAGGTCTCCGAATTGGATCGAAATTTTGGCTACCGCACCATTGTCAGACGTCTCGAGCGAGTTCCCAGAGTCGAAATCGGCATAGATAAACCCAAACTTTACTTTTTCATAATTTTCTAGTACTTAAATGGGATTAAAAATCCATAAAATATTCGTGGTAGCTCAGAAAATTATGATTCTTTTTGCAATAGCCTAGTAATATTGCTAGGGACCGCGGGGCAAAGTTTTAGAATTTTTAGAGCTTATTTGGGCAGTTTTTGCAAAAATGATCAATTATAAGGATTAAACTGTAAATTTACATATTGTGATTGATGACTGTTTGGATGGGCCCAGGAGGGGCTGTGTGATGTGATTGAGTTGTGAGTGTATGATTTGTGAATGTAGAAGTGTGTTTTGAGCCCCTTTGCAGGTTGGGTAGGTCCTAAGTATAGGGGAGACTCTGCCGGATTTTCGGCACGACTTAGGACGTATTTGGTCATTTTCTTAGTTTGTATTGAGTCAAATTTATTAAATGATTGTAATGAAATTGTCAGGTGAGCCGGGACAGCCTTCTTCCTCCGCCCAGCCGCCACAGTGACCGCTGTCAAGTCTGTGAGTAAAATATTAATTTTAATTGTAATTTCGATATTATTATATGTTTAAGCATGCCCATGCATCACTTATATGTATGTATCTATGTAGTTAAACTCTAGGCACGTTTTATGTTGCATTCACAACTGTTAAAGTGCCATGAATGTTGTTGTGGTAATTTGGAGCAGTGTGCGTGCGTTGGCGTGCGTGTGATGTGGTGTTGACTATGGATAGGACGGGTAGACACGGCTTGAGTTCTTCGCTGGGACCCCGATTTGGTTTATTAAGCGAAAGTCCGGCTTGAGTTCTTCGCTGGCACAGGTTGGATTTAAGAGAGCTGTATAGGGGATCAGCTCCCATATATTATGATTGATATTACTGGGTGTGTGAGTGCTCCAAATTACCTTTTTGATGTTATGATGTGAAATTATTACTGATGTTGCATTTCACTCTACAGGGTGCATTAGTTTTAGATAGTTATAGAGATTATGGTTAAAATTGATATTTTACTCTCTGAGTCGAACGCTCACTCCTGTTCAATATTTTTCCAAGCCACAGGAGGATATTTTTGAGGTTAACCTGCTTTTCTCCCTCGCAGGTCGTTAATTAATGTTTGTATAAACCTGTTAACTCTTAGAATTTCCGCATGTATTAGAAATATTTATTGAATTGGGTCTGTAATATAAATTTTTATTTTGGACATGTAAACTTATTATTTTATGTATGTTTGATGGGTTGGATGAGGGAGCTGAGCTCCCATTTATTTTTATGACATTTGAGCATGTGGAGGGTGAGCTGAGCTCCCCAATTGATTATTTATTATGTTTACAGGTCGGGTGAGTCAAAAACTCCCCGTTGAAGGTCCATTTTATGGCTGGACTCAGTCCGGTTGATTTCTTGAAATTGGGCCCAAATGGGCCTTAGAGTTAGGTTAATTAATAGTTAAGCTTACTACGGGCCTCGGGGGCTTTAGGCTGGCCCAGGTCCTAGTGCCGGTCCGGCCCATAGGTTGGGTCGTGACACCACCCTTAATAGGAAGCAAGGGAGTGGAACCATTTATACATTGAATGACAACTTTAGCATCTCCTTTAATAACTATCTAATACAATGATTATCCAAATTTAAGCTCTGGCTTTGGCTATGGAAGTTGCTTCTTTACAAGATAGACTTTATAGAACAAGTGGATCATCAATTTGCGGCACTCTTTTGCAGCTCTAGTAGAAAGGACAACCTGAACTATCTCTATAGATGGTGCAATTACTCCAAATATGTTGCGCTTGTTTAGTGCAACACCAAAATTAATTTTGATCAAACCCAAAAGAGGGCCCAACCAAACATGTTGATTTGTGGGCTCTATAGTGTGCTAAGAATGTTGATTTTGCACTACTAAAATTCTTTAAAAAGATGAAGAGCTGCTGATATAACTTGTTGATGATGAATCCTTTAGTTTTGAAAAGTCATGGCCTTTCTACTCTACCAAATACACTAAAGAAGAAATAGGACAATGTTGAGGAAAGTACTATCTTCCATGTCGCAAGGTAATTTGTGGTCGCCTGGACGAACACTCACCGAAGTGGGAAAGAGTGAGGAGTCGCCACATTAATTTTGAGGAAAATTAAAGAAAATCATTTGTGAAAATAAATTAGAATGAAACCACTTCGAAAACAGAGATTCTAAGTTCGGGGTCCGTATACGGGCGGGGAAGGTGTTAGGCACCCCGCCTCGTCCCTCTATGAGGGCAAGCAGATTTAACATTATGCTCTTTATAAATTAAAATCGATAGCTAGGGGGGTTAGAATGAAGATGTTAATCCCTTTGATAAGAGGGAATATTTAATTTTTCATTGTTTCGGGTTACCCAAATATATAAGTACAGGAGACGACCCTTAGTGAGTTGGTGTTGAGTAACGGTTTTGTTTAGAGGGTTACTTTGCGTATTGTGCCATTTTAATTTGGATCTGAGAGAATCCGGGTAAAAGCTTCTCCCGATCTCTAGGGATAATCTGTTTAAAATTTGGATGGGGAATCTCGGATAAGAACTCTCCTCCGGTCTCCCTATATTAAAATTGGAATGAGAATTGGATAAGAACTCTCCTCCGATCTCTTTGAGTATTCATAATTTGATTAAGAATCGGATAAGAACTCTCCTCCGATCTCTTTAATATTTATTGAAACTTTGATTGAAAATCGGATAAGAACTCTCCTCCGATCTCTTTGAGTATTTAAAATTTGATTGAGAATCGGATAAGAACTCTCCTCCGATCTCTTTAAATATTTATTGAAATTTGATTGAGAATCGGATAAGAACTCTCCTCCGATCTCTTTAAATATTTATAATTTGAATAAGAATCGGATAAGAACTCTCCTCCGATCTCTTTAATGTTTATTGAAATTTTGATTGAAAATCGGATAAGAACTCTCCTCCGATCTCCTGTTTTTTGTTTGAATGAGGATCGGGTAAGAACTCTCCCCCGACCTCTTGAAGTTTAGTTACGATCGTATAGCGCAAGGACCTTAGACTAAGGGTTCTGGCATCCGAAGACACTGGGAACCCGAATCAGGCTTCTCTTAACCCATTGGTACCTTATAACTAGGTAGGGGATACCAGACTGAATTTTACCAATCTCCTACATGATCGCCTTACCAGTACCTTTCGACAGGCAATATTTGATCTCTTTCATTTGCTAGTCTAGGATCCGACCTTACTTCGATCCCCCACTATACCCAGTTATCTTCTGAGCTAGTCTAGTGGCTCGACTTCATAATTTTCCTCTGATTTATCATCCAAACTTTTATTATTTTAAAGAAACTCTCGTGTTGAGATACAACTACCAACATTTTATCAAACTACTTATACGTTACTTGTGACCAAAACACCTGTGGGGAGTTGAATCTATTGAGCTAACTATAGAGTCGCAAATATGGAAGAGCTGTGCGCCAATAGTTTGGGGACTAATGCTTGCCTTGAAATAAAGGATACCAAGTTAAAATGCAGTCGACCCGAAGTAATAGTAACCAGGTTGGAATGAGATGGAGCTTAAAAAGTTGATATAAAGATGATGAAGACAAAACTGAAACTGAGGGATGGTATCACAGAGTAATGAACAAACTGAAAATGAAGAGTTTCAGTATTCAATCCTCTTTCAATGGAAATACTTTAGAAAACTAGTTTCTAAAGTTTTTCTATTTTGAAAGCTTAAAAATAGCAGAGTAGCAAGACTGAATCAAGTTTCAGAGCCTTTCTACTATAATCACCACCCTTTTTTGTTCGTCCCTCCCTTCTACAGTTTTCATGCGGGTATTTATAGGTAACGGGTGCTCCCAATGAAGGGTCAGGATTTTCTTTGAGGGAGATGGAAGGTTTGGATATTAAAGGACATGATCTGATGCTTGAGAATTGAAGAGAATCAAAATGAATGGCTGAGATCCTATTCAGAATATTTGTCCTTTCTCTTTTCTAATCCGACGGTTCAAAATCCCCTTATCAAGGGAGATCTAAGGGCCGGGAATAAAAGGCGCCGGTCTTGTGGTCTTCTCTTTGATCAAAGGGCTCTGGGCTTGTCCTTACAAGTAAGATCAACGGTGGAGATCGAGATGTACAGGACTGTCATGACATATCCTGGCACCTGTCAGCAATGTGGGCGGTTCTGCAAATGAGGCGTGCGGTGGAGATTTGATCTCGTCTACAACACTTTAACTACCTCGGCTCTGATTATGACGACAGTTATTGGAAGTTGTCTTATTCTCTCTTTGCTTTCCGATCTCCCATCCCTTCCGATCTTTCTAAGACGATCCTTTTTCGATCTCTCATGCCGGGCCCCTCTCCCAATCTCTCCCATTCCAGAATCTTCTCCTCTATCCGGGCTGGTTCAGTCAAAGCATTTATTCCTTCGGTTACCGAGGTGTCCGCTTCGTTTTCTGCTAGCAATAAATGCTCAGACCTTCTCTATATATATACCTTCAACGGGACATCCTTCCGCATTTCATTTTCTCCTCTTTCCGCTTTCTCACTTTTCCTGTTCTAGCCGCTCCGGCAACAATCCCGGCCATGGCAGCTGCTTTTGATCTTTTTCCGTCTGTTCACTTTGTTTATCGACTAAAAATTTACGACCCCGGTGATCAGAAAATCATGACGGCCACCTCTGATGACAGTGAGAGAACCAGACTAATTTACTGATCCAGATCGAGAATATCGATCGTGTCGATCTCGAGTCGGTCGACCGATATAATCGGTGAACCGATTTCGGGCGAGAAGACTGCTAATTTCCCTCTTATCATTGGTGACTGCCCTTCGAAGTTCACTTGGCTCCTCACCACATCGGGTGTCCCGACAGTGGCTCGGTTCCGAGCGATAACATTGACGATGACCTCTCCTATCCTCATGAGAGTCATAGTCACCCCATCTGAGCTGTACATCTATCCGATGTCGATGGCTGGTTTCCTGATCAAACACATCTTTTGATTCAGCCACGAGACTAGGCTTTGACATAGGTCTTTACTAGGCAGGACGTACCGCTGATCTCTAGAGATCGCCCAAATGATGTAATCTGACCTTTAATGTAATCTGATCTCTTGAGATCGCCCAAATGATGTAATCTGACCTTTAATGTAATCCGATCTCTTGAGATCGCCCAAATGATGTAATCTGACCTTTTGGAAATGAAATTTTATTTTGACAATTATTATTATTGCATTGGTTATTTTCTGATCTCTAATGTGTTTATCCGATCCGATTCCCAACTAAATAGCCCTTAGCCGATCTGTAATTCTAAACATCTACCTTAATCTGCCGATCTTTAACCAGCCGATCTTCCCTTATTTAATTATGGAGTTTCTGGAATATTCTTGCGACGTGTCAGAAAAGCTGGCGAATCCCGCTAACCGATGCGCCGCTTGGGACACTGTGAGCATTAAATGCTCAGACGGGTATAAATAGGGGATGGGTCAGCCAGTTGCTCCCTTATGTCATTTTCAGCATCTCGCGAGCGATTCCAAAATTCTCTCGTTTTTCAAGTTCTTCTGACATCGATCACACTTCGGTAAGGGTTTTGATCTTTCTTTTAGTTAAATTTTCTCTTTTCTTTGAAAATGAGAGGCGCCGAGGGTCAGAGAGCGGTGAGCCCCCCTTCCATTCATGTCTCGTGGTCGTCAGATGAAGTTGAAGTGGTCGGACCAAGCGGGCGATCTGAACCTCCTACAACCTCCGTTTCAGCCCGTGGTCAAGCGGCACCCTCAAGACGAACGCATACCTCAGGGAGAGAAAGCCTCCCCGTAGATGAACTGCCTTCAATCCTTCAAGAAACCGATCTGCAGACGATTAGCCAAGAATACAACCTTCAGACCGACTCATACGAGCTTATCAGATGCCATGGCGATCTCCGAGCCGATCATTTCTTCGAAGAAAATGATATGATCATGGTATACGAGGAGTAATTAAAAGCCGGGCTGCGGTTTCCTCTTGATGACTTCTTTAAGGAAGTTCTGAAATTCCACCAAGTATGTATAGCCCAAGTACATCCGAACTCATGGCGGATCCTGGTAGCCTTCAGAGGCCTCTGCCGAGCTAAGGGACTCAGTCCTACAGCGAAGGTGTTCGCCGAGCTACATAGGCTAACTCGTCGAAAGGACGATGAGTACTGGTTCTTTCAAGCGAAGCCGCATTGCGGGCTCTTTACCGATCTGCCCTCCTCACTGAAGAATTGGAAGAATCACTTCTTTATTCTGAGGAGCAAGATTTCGAACGGTTTTGAGGGTTTCCCACGTAGCTGGCTGCATCTGGGCCCATCACTTCCGAAGCACATCGCCCTGAGTAGGGAAGAGGGCGCAATGGTAATGGAGCTAAAGGATCAGGCGGCCAATCAGAAGTTCTCCTGTTTAGATGCGGTGATGGCCGAACTGCATCATTGGATGATGCGGCTGGTTACTGGCGAAGAACGCGGGCTTCAGCTCTCTGACCTCGGCCTCGGTACTTTCTATATCTCTGATCTCTGGGCCTTAGCGAACTCACTGACTTTTTCTTTGTGCAGGTATGGCGAGCGGCGAGGCTTCCAAAGAGAGCCGAAAGCGGAAGAGAGAGGTCTCTAGGAAAGTGCGAGAAATGAAGCGCGCCGAGGCCTCACAGACGCCAAGGCATGATCCAGGAGAAGCGCCGGGAGGCTCGTCCCGACCCTCGGGACAGCCGGTCCCTGAGATAGAGGTAGTCCGATCTCCTCCTCGACAAGAAGAACTGCCACCTCCACCAGTTGCTTCGAGTGCGGAAGGGGGTCCTTCCCAACCTACCTCGAGGACCCTTTCGCGGCGCCAAGTCACGATTCACTCACGGAGAAGAACCGACGATGCACGGAGAACCCAGGCTTAGCAAAGGTTCTGGGAGCTTTTATATGCCTCCAGGAGGATCGGAACAGGCTGACCCAAGGCAACATCAACGATATCCTGACCCAGACTATGAGCCTGAGTGTGGAGAGTTTGGTGAACCAACATATCGTTCGAGAAAAGGCTCATCATTTGAGGCAGGAGATCCAGAAGGCGGGTCAAGAGGCAGCTTCCGCCCGAACCCAACTTTCATCTGCCCGGGAATATATAGCTGAAATTGAGGGGCGGATGAAATTCTACAAGGATAAATTGGCCGAGCAGGCTCATGTTCTTGAAGAAGCTCGGGCTCTCCGAGCTGTTGATGTCACTCGCCTCACCGAAGAACTTAGAGCAAAAGAAGAAGAGGCAGTGACAAGGGAGGCTGGTGCTTATGTAAACGCCCATGGGGATCTTTTAGCCGAGCTCAAGAAGCGTTATCCTGAAGAGGATTTTTCCTGGATGGTGGACTTGGCTCCCCAAGACGAAGAGGAGAGTGAAGAGGAGACCGAGGGAGATAGAGAGGGTGAGCGAAATGTAGAATAGGCTGGGGGTGATCCTCCAGCCGAATGACTTGTATTTTATTTTGAAATGAAATGAAATTCTCTCTTTTGTTCAATGACTGGATGAGATCGGAAAGTATCTAAATTGTACAAGCGCCTAACTTTCTGAACTAATCAAACTTAAAAGTGATTATTAATCTAAGTATAAGAAGTCGAAAAAACATTGTAAGCATGAGATCGGCTGAGAACAAACACCGAACGGGACTTAAGATGATTAAAATTGAAAACCTGATTTGAACACTTAAGATCGGAAGCAACATTAAGCCGGATTAAAACCTTAACTTTATTAAACAATTATCCATAATATTTATAAAAGGGAGATCAAAAATAAGACTGGATGGCACGAAGACCTAATGTTGGTTTGGTTTCGTTTGACGAGAGATCGGAAGTGTGATTGGCTAGCCAGGAGATTTGATAATTGGTTTGAGAGAACGGTAAGGATTTGAACGATATGGAGACTTGGTATCGGTTCGATTCCTTTTGAAGAGAGATCGGAAATGTGATTGACTGGCAAGGAGACTTGGTGTCGGTTTGATCCCTACGAAGAGAGATCGGAAATGAATTGATTGACATGGAGACTTGGTGCTGGGGATCGATTCCAAAGTCTATTGATTTCAGGAATCGGCCAAAATATGGTGTCGACATTCCAATTGTCTTGAGATGCCATTTTTAATCTCCACCCAACAAATTGACATTAAATGACCATAGATTATTGAAGATCATAGTCTGAAAGGGGAATTTACCCAAACTTCTATGGCACAAGGACAAGAGAAGAAAATAAGCTTAATTGATTCTTGAGCCCCATTGAAACTACATTCCTTTTTGAAATTTGGAATTTGCTTCTTGATTAACATTTTAGGGGGCAAACATTTCTTATAGAATTTCCAAAGGAAAATGGAGAGTTTTGTAGGAAAATTTAACTTCCAAATTTCTTTCCAAAACTTGGAGCAATTAAGAGATGAAGCTAGACCAAGACCTGCATCATTCAAATTACAACTTTGGTACTTCAATTGATAGGCCGCATAATAACTCGATTTAATAGTGAAGAGACCATCTCAAGTATGATGCCAAATAAGCCGATCATCTCTGTTGAAAAAATTGATAAGAATGTTTAAAATATTTACAACTTCATCCTCGTGAAAAACTTATCGTAAAGCACGAACATCCCAACATCTGCAATCCTTTTCAATGAGTTATGCAACCCAATGGATAGTTAAACTTGCATCAAATTTAACATTTGGTTTGTTAGGAAAGGAAAAGGGAATTCACTTGTCCTCTTTATAGAGTATGGAGGCACCATTATGAATTTGCCATCTAAGCCCTTGTTCTAAAATTTCTCATTCCCATAACAAGTGTTTTCATCCCTAAGACATGTTAGAACAGGTAGAGGCATTCATAAAAGAAGTATGGGGAAATTATTTACTATCCAAAACTTAAGAGAGAAAAAAGTTAGTTTTGTTAAGGATGCACCAACATTGTTTAGCTAAAAGGGGTCTATTAACACATTCAAGGTCTCAAAAACCCATGCATCCTTTTGATTTCCCTCTGTAAATTTTATTCTATGAAATTTAATGTAACTTCCTTTCCTCATCCTTTTGACCCCACTAGAAGTTAGCCACCATATCATTTATGCTTTTATAAAGAGATACTAGTGGTTTGAAACTTACCATTGCACATTGGGGAATGGATTTCTTCCCCACACACATCTTCCCCCCCCCCCCCTCCCCGACCTTTGAGATAGAAGCTGCTCCTTCTAGGTCACTAACTTATTTTGCATTTTATCTTTAATAGCACCGAATGTTTGAGTTTTTGATGTGGATATAACATTTTAAAAATTTGTCATGTCTACCAACATTAGGAACCTAGAGAATGGATGAGATTTGTATCGTTGTCTCTCTAAAATTATTCTTGCTAAAAAAAAATGAAGCCAATAATATGTATTATTAGCAAGTGCATGGGCCGCGTCAAGTAATTGAGTAATAAGTTGAGTATCATTCCCATGAGGAATTGTGTTTAAGTACTAAACTATGGTTACTACAGTTATTTAGACTAATGACAATATATATGAAACCCAAACTAAACTAAATGCAGCAATTTAAATGAAATTTAAAGGAAAATATGCAATGGGAAAAGCAAATAAATACTTAAACTAAGTAAATTTTAACTAAACTAATAATGGGTAAGTAAGAATAGAGATTAATTAATAGTAAAAGTGATTCTAGAGTTGGGGTTCATGCTTTAAACCAAATGGGATTTGGCTAGGTTCATCTAATTTTTAAGAAAATCTATGGTTTGAAGGTGGCTAAATCTAATCTCCTTTGATTTCTTTCTCAAGCAAACCAAGGAGTGTTTTAAGAAAATCAAAACCCTCTCTCGTACAATGTTTGATTTACCCAAAACCCATTAGGAACGTTAATCAATAATAAATCCTTTTAATCTCTAGTTTATCTCTAACACTAGATAATTAAGTTCAAAACCTTAATTATCCATTAATGATTTTCACCTCTCGGTTTTTTAATCAAAGATTGAAAACTAAACCTAATGCAATCCAACACTAGGCAAGTCAATAAAGTACACAAAGAATGAATCAAAACTTATAAATATTATAAATTTTAAAAAAAATCCAAATCCACAATTTAATTCAAAATATTACAACCCAACTATAAAATATTGGAAAATCTACTCACTCATAGTGATATTTACAAAGGAAAATGATAAAATAAATGAAAGAAACATAAAATGGACCTAAGAGTGGAAAAACCCATGTGAAGAAAGTCCTAAAATCTAAAAGACCTGCAGCTACAATATCACTTTTGCAAGAGAAAATTTAGCAATGGTGTCTTCCTCTTCTTCTCTTTCTCGTGGACTTTTTCTTTCCCTTCCCACTTATTTTATTTTTTTTTCTATTTTTTTTTCTTATGGCTTTTTTTTGTAAAAGGAGAAAATAATGTATTTATATGTCTCTCAAATGCAAAAAATGCTCCTAGTCAGCATTGCTACCTCGCCAGTCAACATGCCCCAGGTTGGTTTTAGCATATTTCAACATGCTCCATGTTAGCAAAGAATAGAAGTTAAGCTGAAGCAACATAACAATTAACACGGGACATGTGACTTTGTCCGAAAATTATTGTCTCTCTAAAATTTTCCCTTTGTTGTGTCGAACAAAGTTATATGCCTCATGTCAGTTCATCTGAAAATTGCTGCCTGCCAAATGAGTTTCTCCTTATTGCACATGACATGTAACACTGTCCAGTGTAGGATCTCAGGAAAATTTTTGTCTCTCAAATTTCTTCAAACTTTTCACCACTTTAAGCTTTCGAATTACACCAAATCATCTCCACTTGAACTTTTTTATCTTTAAATCACCTTAAAACCTAATAAAAATATAAAAATTCCAAAAATAAAATATAAAATACTAAAATTAACAAATTAACTAAATTAAAGACTAATATGCTATAAAATACTAAAATTAAAAGGTAAAATGAATACAAAACTATCTTAAAATGCCTACATAAAATAAATACATCAGTCAATTTCTATATGTTCACCATTCGGCCATTTGGCTCATAAGAATCTTGAAGAAACATTGAATTGCCCTTGCTTTTTTAGTAAAAGCTCTGCTAAAAAGGATATGATCATTAGCAAATAGTAAATGAGTGACTAATGGTCTCGATCTAGAAATCAAAAGCCCTCTAGGAGAGGAAGTTTTGATGATATGAGACTCATTCAACATAGATAAAAAAAAAAAAGGCAAGGTGATAAGGGATCACTCTAATGAAAACCCCTAGATGAATGAATACAACTGATTTTGTGACCATTAATTGAACATAATAAAATACTATTATAATGCACTGCATAATCCAAGAAATCCATTGCTAATAAAAATCAAACATAGAAAGCACATGATGTAAATAGCCCTAATCAACACATTTGTAGGCTTTACTTATGTCAAACTTTAATGCAAAGCCACCACTTTGACCTTGGGTTCTTGTTTTGAGATGGTGCATGAGCTCATGGCTAAGAAACATGTTATAAAAATTTTGTGCCCTTGGCAAAAGCATTTTGTTCAAGA
This sequence comes from Hevea brasiliensis, assembly GCF_030052815.1. NCBI lineage: Eukaryota > Viridiplantae > Streptophyta > Magnoliopsida > Malpighiales > Euphorbiaceae > Hevea > Hevea brasiliensis. Next base: position 27,548 of record NW_026614604.1, on the reverse strand, counting down.
CTAATCAAAGAATTCATTAGTGGCTACAATCAAAATGCAAGGATTTTAGATTTGACTTTGTAAAATGTCATATATAAATCGATTGGCCTTAAGTCCTTCATTTTCTTCACCTGTTTTACCTTAGGGATAAGAGAGATGATAGTATGATTGAAATTGCAAAGCATTGAGCTTGTGTTGAAAAAATGCTTGATAGCACCACACACATCTGCAACAATTGTATTCCATTATTTTTTAAAGAATAATCCTATTAAACCATCCTCTTTCAGGGCTTATAAGGAGTGAATTGAGAAAACAACATGGTTTATTTCTTCATCAGAAAATGGTTTGATTAAGGAATTGTTCATATCCATAGTAACATGAGAATGAAAGCCTGAGGTAATGTGATGAAAATTACCTGAAGTTCTTGAGGAGTATATATTATGGAAATAACTGGTATCAATGTTTCCAAGATCCTCTAAAGAGTGTTTTCAACACCCTTATCATCTTAGAGACTAGTAATGAAATTTTTACGCTTGTGCTAAATAACCATGTACTGAAAATATCTAGTGTTTCAATGTCCCAATTTAAACTAATCTTGCTACCATTTCTGAGCCCAAAATCTTTCTTCATTGCACAATTTTAGCTCCTTTTCAATCATTCTGACCTGTTTCCTATCCCAACTGATCATCCAATTCATCCTATGATGCTTTAATCCTAACGGAAGAGTTTAAAGGCTTGGATTTTCTCCATTATAGTAAAGTATGACAATAAGATTTAAGCTGGTTGTCAACAAAGAATAAAGAGGAATTTCTTGCTTGATTAGCCCATGCTAAGGCCACAATGTTCTCAATGTTTGTGTGATCAGTCTATTGGATATCAAAATGAAAGTGTTTGTTGGCTTTCCTAATACCTAACTCAAAAGATAAAAGAAGAGGCCAATGATTAGAATCACAGTCCTCTAGATGAAAAATAGCCTAGTTGGGATAGAATGCCAACCAAGATAGTGTAGGAAGGGCATGGTCAATTCCTTCACAAATGTTATCATCACAAATTCTACTATCATTCCAAATGAAAATGGGGCCCTAGAATCCAAGGTCTAAAAGACCAAAATTGTTTATGAATTGCTAAAAGGAATTAATTTTATGCTGAACATTTTAGTCTCCTCCTTTCTTTTCGTAAGGTTTGAAATACCTAATAAGCAATCTAGCTGAGCAAGTTTGATTCTTATAATTGAGTTGATAGAGAAACTAATCATTCTTGAAGTCATCATCAACACTAGCATAAAGGAACGCAACATCCCAGTTAAATTGTGAAATAATGTCTTATGTAAGCATGAATAAAAAACTGGTCCATTGCAATAATGGAAATATTACAACTATCTTTTGAAGCTACACATAATTCCCTCCTCCCCTCCTCCACCCACCACCCCCCCCCCCCCCCGCCCCCCCGCGGATGTTCCAACAAGATCTAAAAGCACCATATTGAACAAACCACAATAGTGCAATTGCTTTTTAACAAAAGGATTATTAGTTTTGGTTTCCAAAAGGAAAACAAGTTTCGGGGAATGGAATTGAAGAATTCTTTTTAGGTTGTGGATTTTCAAAGGGTTCTCTGCACCTTGACAATTCTTAGAAGCTTTATTTATCTCCATGGGGCCATTTTGGGTTAGCTACCTCCTCTCTTGCAGCATGGGCATTGTCAATGCACCATTTTTTAGTAACAGTTTCTTATGAATCAATTTATCATTCCCTTTTGTCCCTGTGTGATTCCTTAGTAATGCGCCCTTCCTTTGGTGGCAATTTCTTGATTGTTACAAAACTAGAAGAATTGTGTTTAGCTCTCATAAGCCGCTTCCATTTCTTATTTGTGAGCCTGAGGAACTTGGTTAGGGGTCTCTTCCTCATCATGTGTGTGGGTTTCTACATAAGTATCCAGGTTGATAATAGGAGGGGAGGTGGGCTTTTAATTGCATAAGGTATTAGCAATTTGGATAAAAGTCTCCTAAGCCAACCATTCCCCTAGTTTTTTCGTGGGTTTGGAATTTGTAAAGGAGCACAATTGGATAAGTGAACCTTTTTCCTCAGTTGCCATTTGTTAGTGTGAGCTCAAAAAAAGTGTTTGTAGGCCTTGGCCTTAGAGTCCTTATGATCTTTTTATTGGGCCTCAAACTAGGTTCAACCTTTTTTAATAATGTAACAACCTTTTTCTTAGTATAATTAGAAGAAGAGCATCAAATCACTTAGGAATAGTGTAAAATGGACTAACATATACTTGATGGTTATAAGCAACATTTTACTTTAATTTAAGTGATGAATGAACATTCAATCTTGGAAATATTTAGCTTCGGCTACCAAATGACCATGAGTCTTTGTAAAGGAGAAGAGAAAGGGTGGTTGGAAGATATTTTCCTAACCTAATAATTCTAGAGTCTTCTCCTTCTCTCTCTCTCCTTCTTTCTTTCTCTTTCCTCTACTCTTCTTCCTTCCTAACTATCAATTAAGCTAAACCTGGTAAACATTGATTACCCTAATGCTAATAAAAGAATAAGAAAATAAGGAGATCATAGGAAAACTTGATGGCTCTAAGAGTACAAATAAGTGTTCATTCTTTAAACTCTTAAATATTATAAGGGTATTAACAAATGACTTGGTTAAACTAATGAACCAAATAAGAGAATAAAAGAAATTAGAGCAAAGAAGGGGTAACCTTAGGGTTGATTCAAACACTAAAATGCACATGTATAGTATGTGATAAATAAGTTTAGTTTTTGGAGGATAATGGTACATTAAGAAAATTTAGAGATGTTATAAATAGATTTGAAGATTTAAGACTATTGAGTTAAAGGAAATAATACATTTATAGAACTAAAAAAAAAAATGTAGGATCGATGGTTGAGTGAATAATTTTAGCAGTTGATCAATAAGAAAAGCCATGTGACTAAGACCTACTAGCTTTGACCACCAAAAACCAAATATTCAGCAGCTGAAATAGGTTTTGTCCAATAGAATAAAGTTATATCAAATCCTTAACTTAATTATGAACTAAATACAAATTATATGCCCTTCTTCTAGGCTAAGACATATATTATGATGAAAGGAAAAATCAAGGGTTAGCCCAACTTAAAAGTAACCATCAATTAGAAGAGGAAATAGTCAAGGTAAGTAGAAATTACAAAATACTTTCTTAAAATATTGTTTACTCAACATGTGCATTCAAGCATCATTTAACTATTTTAATTAGATACGTTGCATATGGGAATCATAAATATTTATAATATGTGTTTAACTCACAAAGGTGTTGCATATTATAATTGTGCTATGTATAGTAGCTATAGATGACCTAATGAGCAAAGTGAAGTAAACGAAAGAGCATACATGCATTATGAAAGGAAAGAGATATCCAGGTAAGGCAATTTTGTATCTCTAACATATAGAGTAACTAGGTAAGGTAATTATGTGTCTTCAATCCTATATTTGTTTGATATGATATGATAAGAAGTCTTGAGGAGCTCCTATAATAGGCCGGGCATATTGGATAAATGAAACAATATAAAGCAAATAGATGGGGGAAAACTTTAGTGATAATAGCTACCTTATTATGAATTGTTTGTGCTATGGAATGAGAATGATGCATTCACGTGCTTGAAATTTATTTTATTAATATATTTTCTTTCTCTACTAACTAGGATTATATAGTCACTCCCTTTTTTGTCTATCCCTTTTAGGGACATGAGTAAGGGTAACAATCAATAAATTTTAGATAATTAAGTTGTAAAGTTCAATGAAGTTAAGTTTGTAAAATTAGTATCATTTTATAGAGCTATTTTGAGACATGTATAATTTGGCTATTTTGGCACTGTGCTTGCTACTATATTTTTGTAAAGAAATTACATCAAAAGAGATTTAAGATTTTATGAGAAAGTACATAGTTTTCAAAGTAGCCAATGAAGGCATAAAAGAATAGAAAAACTCATTTACACATATTACATTTTTAAAGGAAAGAATGTAAAAAAAATGTGATGGAAAGCCTTGCCTAAGCCCTACAAAATGAGCTCCATGAAATGAAAGTGAAATCTATTAATAAATTGGGAAATATTGAATTAAATGATATTTTATGAATAATATGTGCTATGATAAAATAAAGGTAAAGGTTAACTTCAGGCTTGCTGCGAGTTCTAGTGGCTTTATGCCTCTTAGTGCTCTAGCACCAGCAATTGTTCAAATTTGGGTTGTTACAAATAATAAGGAGAACTTCGGGATGATATGTTTGGTGGGGATGAGGGCTAGTTGGGGACTGTGTTTAACTTTCCCTAGTGAGTAATATCACTGAGATGGTTAAAGGTTAATTCAGTAAGGGCAGCTGTTTGAAAATGGCTAATAAGGAAGGGGAAATCTTTGAACAAAGTCTTCGTATCTACATTTCCCATACCAATAAAGGTAAGATAGCATTTGAACAGCAGTGAGATTTCTTCTGCGAGAAAGATTTCGACTTTATTGATGTGTAATGATTACAAGGCTAGCCCACTACTTGAGCTATCACTAAAAAAGTAATTGTTTATGTCTCATATTTATTCCTGCTAGCAAATTGCTATTAAAGAAAATATTAGCATTCACTAATGAAAAAGGTTCATTTATGAGAGAAGGAACTATGCTTGAGTGTGGGGATAGTGTTTTGCAAATTCCAAGGTAGGGATGGATGGATTAGAGTTAATATTTAGTAGTGGGATTTCCATGTTAATAGGATTTGGGGGAGGCAATAAGAGTAACTATGAAGAACATTGTGACTAACATCTTCAAAGGGTTCTAGCTGCTTATGATAGGAGTTAAATATTGGTGAGTGTGGTCTTAATTGATGTGTCACTGCTGGGTAGAGCAACTAAGAGATGGTCATTAGAGGATAGGATGGGTCTGAGTGTCTAGATTCAACATGAGTCCTAGAGTGTTAGTCATACAATGAAAAGAAGTAGCCCTCAACCAAGGACCATGTTTACCCCTATAACTTATAGTTGGATCACTGGCAATAGCTTCTACATCGTAGTAGTACCTACTCATATGCCTAAGTCTACCACAGGTTAACCACAAATTTGACAATTTCTTATGTTTAAATTTCACCCACTGTGTTGAACTTGAGTATGGAAACCAGTGGAGAATGGGTGATCAACTGGTATATACACTTGGATTCTTAAGAAGTTGGAGTAGCTAATTGCACCATCTTGGGCAAGATCAACTTCCATTAAATGGCCAATCATGTTTCTAATGGTCTTTGACTTTTCTGAGTTTATTTGATTAGGAGTTAAACCATGGATTTGGATACAGAAGTGTGTGTGTGAAAATGTGATTTCTTCAAAGGCTAGGTCATTGGCCACTATTGGATAAGTAACAAATTATTGTAGATAGACCAAAGCCTATTATCTATGACATTTTTTGTGTCTATTTCATGGTTAAATGAAAAAAAAAAAGGGGGGAAAGCATTAGGTTTTTTGGTACTGACCTTGAAATTCATTCTTGTGTTCTAGAACTTAGATAAGATTGCTTTAACCACACTTACAGTTAAGGTTTTATAAGTAATGAGCTTACCCACTAGAGTAGCAACAGTTTATACACATGGGGGGATGTTTTAGGGTAGAAGTTATTGGAGTATTGTGTCCTCGTGTAAATTATAAGCTTTAGATATTAACTAAATGACAAAGTGGTCCATATTAGTGATAAAGACATGATTGAGGGTAATACAAGCACCGGACAAAGTTGATATGGGTAGGTCTAATTGTTTTGTCTGAGGCTCTAAGCAAGATCTATTCTTCTCATGAGGGAAAGACAGTATCGAGATGAGATCTATTCCTTTGAGGAGGGGAAGTTATTGTTGACTCACGAAGGGAAAGGACACCATCACCGTTGAGACTGTGAAGCACAAGCCAATTGGGAAGACAATGAGAATGGGAAGAGAATGAGAGAACAACCTACTTCATCAAAATTTAAGAAAGAAAGGAAGGAAGACAGAACAAAAAAAAAAAAAATGAGAGAAGGGAAGAAGGCCCAATAGAGAGAATAAAGAAAAGAAAATTCATGGAAGGGAAGGGAAAATGAATGTGGGCTAATATTTTTAGTGAATAAATATGGGCCTAAAGTAAAAAAGAATATGGGCCAATAGGTTAGATTCAGTAAGAATAGGCCTAGGCTCTTTAATAGGCCTAAAAATTTGATTAATTCAATTATTTAGTGAATTTTTTTATTAAATAATCGAAACAAGTCGAAAGTAGGAATCTATATAAAATTATAATCAAATTAAACTGATTAAATAAAAAAATAAAATTAAAAAACTGAATTAAAACGAATAGATTCAATTTTTCAATCATAGTCAATTTCTACTTACCCTTAATAATTAATAATTAGTGTGCTTAAAGGATAATTTAATAAAAAAATTAAAATTATAAGAAAAAGTACCTTATATTTCGTGCAATTTCACTTTAGGATTTGAGATTTAGTTGGTAAGTTATACCTTATATTTATGCTACAAATAAAGACATTTTGATAGATGCTGTTTAAATATGATGATTGGGCATTAAAAAAATAATATTACAATATTTTTAAATGATTTTCTAATAATTAAAATTTAAAATTTCATTTCGGGACCTTGAATATCATTCCACAACAAATTTGGAGTTATGTGAGTGAGATTATTCTTTCTGGTGATGACTTGGATGCTTGGATTCTTAATGTTGATGACACTAGCATTCAATGTCTTTTGTAATAGGGAAAAGAGATAGGGTCCTTGTCATATATATGTGCATTGTTAAATGCTAGCTTTATTATTTTCTTTTTTTTTTTTTTCAAAATAGGAAGAGTTGAAAAGCTGATGATGAAGACAAGTTAAACCTCCCTCAATCTAATTTCTTAAAAAAAAAAAAAAGAAGAAGAAGAATAAGAAGAAGAAGAAGAAGAAAGAGGCACAGGGTGATGATAATTTAAATATGAAATCCTTTGATAAGGTGATTAGAATGGCAAAGGGTGATGATGGCTAATAGTTGTGTGCTATTAGTGTGACCCATTCGATTAAGCTAGTTTTAAGGCATGGGCATTGATGGGATGTCTAGCAATTCCCGCCATGCTTAGATTATTCCTAGACCTGGTAGAGAGCTAGTGAGTTTAAGGTACTCTTTGTATGCATTTTTTTATACTATGTTTTTCTCATAAAAAAACAAAGCATGATTGACTTAATGATCTCAATGTGTTTATATATATGCAGTATTGTTGATGATGATACTAAGACTAAGGTTCATATTGATGCTAGTGCCTAACATGCAAAACAGCTTTCTGGAGTGCTTGGTGAAGCTGACTGATCTTTATTTTCTCCTAATCAAGTTGGTTTTAAAGGAGACAAGGCATTTGGTCCAAGTTCTTGAACTCCAAAGAATTTGTACAGTAGAATATTGGAATTTTCATCAGAACAATGTATTGTTTCAGAATCTTCATTTGGAAATTCATCCATAGTTGTTAGATCCCCTACCATTTATAAGAAGAATAAAGAAAATCATTTACTTGCATCTACATTAGCACCTTTAGAGAACACAATTGGAAGTTTTAGTAAATGAAACTCCTTAAACAATATTAGAAAAAAGGCACTCCAATATGGGCCAATAAAATAATTGTGCACCAAATATTCAGCTTAAGAATGGTTCTCATTGTTTCCACGAGAGATTATTAGGTGCACCTGATGTGGCCCAACCGCAAGTGCACAGGTCTTACAAATAGTATAAAAAAAATATCATTCCCTCGAAGAGTTGTGTTAATAATTGAATTTTTTATATAAAAATTGACTAATTTAAGCTAATTTTGAAATTCAAGTGATAGATTGATAGAATTTAAAGTGTAAAATCTATATATGCAAAATTAAGAATCTAATTACCAATATGAAGATTCAACTAAATTAGCAGCAAATAAAATGAGCAAATTGAAATATGGCAAGAATTAAAATGATAAGCAATTAAATTCGATTAACAATTAATAACGATAAAAGGGCGATTCCAGAGTTTGAAAATTCATATTCAAGCTATTTTGGGATTTTTAAATTGGTTATCCAATATTATGGAGATTATGAGTTTCAAGGAGATTAATTCTTAAATCCTTTGAATACCCTTTCAAGTGAGACAAAGAGTGTCTTAATTAACTTAATCCTACTTTCGTGGAGTTAAAATTAATAAAGACCTATTAGTTTCCTTAATTAATCTGTAAATCCTCTTAATCCTTAGTCTATTTCTTGATCTAAGTTAATTAAGTCTAATTTCTTGATTATCTATCACAAGGTTTTCTCCTTTTGGGGCTTCAACCATGGATTAAGAATAATACTTAATGGGATCCTACACTAAGCATGTCATTAAGCACACAAAAAATGGATAAAACCTCATAAAAATCACAAAATATGGATTACCCAATCAAAAATCCACAAAATATCTCAAATATTACATTCCAACTCCAGAATCTATAAAAAACTACTCACTATCCATAATAATTACAAGAAATTTTGAGTAAATATGGAAATAAAACTTGAAACTATATTAAGAACTAAGAAACCCAATACAAGAAAGGTAGAAAATAGAGAAGAAAAGAAGAAAACTCCAAATCTGGTCCAGAAATGGAGAGTGACGCCTCTTGCTCTGTTTTTCTGACTGTTCCTCTGCCTTTTTTCCTCTTTCTTCCTTCCTTCCTTCCTCCCCTTCCCAAAATGAGATAAGGACACTATTTATATTCTTCTAACAAATAATCCTAAAATGGTGTGTTTGAGGTGAAATTCACGTGTGAGAATCTTTCTACCAGCTCATTATGAAGAATTGCATAAGTTGTGCAAGCTTCTTATGCAGATTCTATGCATTTTTGGATGTTCCAGGTACTTCCCATGATGTTGCATAAGTTATGCAAGCTGATTGTGTAGATTTTTCATGCTTTGGAGTCCTTTATGAAACTACATAAGTTATGCAAGTTTCGACAGGTTTAGTGCTCTTTCCGTGATGCTGCATAAGTGAGGAGTGGAATTGTATAAGTTGTGTGGCAAGTTATGCAGGTTTCCATGAAGCTGCATAAGCAAAGAGTAAATCTGCATAAGTTGTGCAGTAACTTATGCAGGTTTTGACTGGTCTAAAAATTGTTTCTTCTTCATGTGCAAAACTGCACAACTTATACAACAGGTTATGTAAGTTTAGACAATTTTGCATTCTTCAACCTTCAAGCTTTATTTTGATATTTTTTGCTATGGGAATCACTCCTCACTGGCACAATTTCTTTTTAGTCCCTCAAAAACACCATTTTACCTATAAAACAAAGCAAAATTACAAATTAACCCAAAATTTAAAAATTATAAAAAACTATATAAATAACTAATAAAATTAGCTAAAAGTAACTAACAAATAAATGAAATGGCCATGAAATTTAACCTAAATGACTATGAAAAATGTATGTATCAAATACCTCCAAACTCAAATCTTTGCTTGTCCTCAAGCAAACTTTAAAATATAATGCAATTTTAGGGGTGCCTTGTCCAAAGAGCTATGAAAGTCACCTATTAAAGTAACTTAACATACCTTTAGCCATACCAATAATCCATATACCCATCCTTCAAGATGCAAAGAATCTAATGCTTATCCAAGCTTTCACCGCTTAGCCATCAAGTCAATTATCATCCAAAATTTCCAAACCAACCAATCAAAAGAGAAAGTCATGCTCAAAAAGAATTTTAGAACAATCAATAGCCAAAGTGTCTCTATATAGAATGATGGAATTTGATAAATGAATTGATGAATTTCCAATCCCATAGGCAAACTTCTTACTCCTATCTCCACTAATGTAGCAAGTACTGTCAAGAGATCAAAGGTCTTTTTAGGGAGGTAATGGGGCTACGGGGTTCATAATGAGGTTAACAAGGAAAAGGGTAAAAGAGATTCAAAGCATGAGAATATTTTCAATCTTGAAAACATAAGGTACACCTTCTTTTTTTTAATTATTTTTTTACTTTTTTATGGGTATATATCAAAGCACAAAGGAGAAAGAAATGCACACTAAAACTGACTAAGTGCTAGCATATTTTACAAAATACAAAAGATAAGGGACTACTTTGATATTTTAAATTTATATGTTATATTTTCTCTTAATAATTATCCCTAAAAAGACCACCTCCAAACTCATTTCCTTTAATTACTTTGGGGGAATTTCTTTCAATTTGAATAACAATAGTGAAAAGCACATATACTAGCACTTTTACAAGATGACAAGCATTTTTTTCTCCCTTTTATTATTATTATTATTTTTTTTTCTCTCTCTCTTTTTTTTTTTTTTTTGCGTACCAATTGCTGTGAAGGATTTTTCTCATGAAAGGGTAGGTAGTGTTTAGTCTATTGGCTAAGTAAAAATAAGGATTTCAAGAAAAATTAGGAATATAAAGGCTCAAAGGGGTTTACAAGAGTCAGTTGTAATAAAAGGGAAGGTTAAAAGTTTAAAATAAGAGGGTTGCAATCAAAGAATGCCTAATCATCTCCCTTTTCAAGTACAAGCTGGTATTTCACCTCGAAAGGTTTAAAAAATTTGTTCTAGGATTGGTGAGACATCACTTAACTACCTTCTATCCTATAGCTCTCTGTAAGCACTCTAATATCTAAATGACTAGTTGGGTGGCTTTTTGGCTAAGAAGATATAGGCAAATGATGCACACTTTCAATCCACAAACCCAACTAAAGGTAAGTCAAATCACTCTCATAAGCAACTTCTCATTACTCAAGGGATTTGGCAAAAAATTTTATTTCATGAATGCATGATTCCTAAAAAAATGAGCAATACATTAATTAAATGGAAGAAATCTATTTGTATGCAATATGTACAATTTCTAAGTGATGTATAATGTGTATGTGAATGTGTTATATATATATGTATGTGTAATATGTATGCAAAATATATATATATATATATATATATATATATATATATGCAAATGGAGTGGGATGAGATGTTCCTGTACTCAAAATGTGAAAAATTTAGCAAAAATCAAAATGCACACCCCTAAATTCAAAATTGGACATTGTCCTCAATGTCTAAGGCAGTGCAGCAGGAAAATTCCAAGCAAAGAGGAATAACCAGGAATTGTTAAATTTAAAAGCAAAGATAAGGAGTTACCTGGCATAGAGCAGTAATTTAGCATCTAAAATATGAATAGAAAAGATAATGATGATGCATAAGGAAGCTGTACAAGCTATGCAAAATAAATGCTTTGCAGAATAGTTGTATAAGGAGACTGCACAAGCTGTGCAGGATGGCATGAGTAGCATAAGGGACTACACAAACTGTGCAAGAGAAATATAAGTTAAAAAGTAGCTGCATAAGTAGTTTCAGAGTCTGTGGCAAAGATATCTGAAAAGTCAAAGATAATGATATATCAAGGAAAAACTTGAAAACAACTACATAGGTATGTAAGTATATACAAACTATTGACAAGCATGCATAAAGGAATAGCAAAGGTAAATAGAAACAGTGAAAAACCAAGGGGATATCCATCCAATTATATTTCAACGAAATAAAATTCAAAACAAACTAAAATTGTTCTAGCACATTTAAAAATAAAATCTCTTAGAAGCTGAACAAGAGCAAAACAAAAAAAAATTAATCTATTTCTATGGTTTTGCCCTTGTCCAAGGGTGCTACTAGTGGACTAGATGGAGGTGGCTACTGCTGAAGGGGTGGCTCTGGAGGTGGTGATGCAGGTGGAGGTGGCACACCCAGAAAAGCCATAAGCTACTTCATCATCTCTTTCAACTCTTTTGGCTTATCCCTAGTCTCAATAACGAGATCAAAAAGATGATCATGACGGTCCTTAAGGGTATCAAAACCAGAGTCAAGCTTCCTATCCACAAAATATATATCATCACTAAGCCTTTTAAGATAAGTGAATAAGGCTTTACTGTTGAAGGGAGGGGGTGTTGTGGAGGAAGAGAGTCCAGCTGCAGAGGGTGTTGGCTGTGCAGATGCTGCTAGGATATCTTGTGCAGACTGTGCAGGTTGTGCAGCTGTGGGACTAGTGGTGCTGATTGTTCCACTGGCTGTGTAGTGTCAGATGGTGGCAATCTAAAGCCAGTCTTGAATAAGTGAAGAACATCAAAATATAGAGTATCTGTAAGTGCAGGTAAAGGATGCTCTTCCAGGTCAAAGCCAAAGTGTTTGGCTACAACAGTTATGAGCCCACCTATGATAATATTACCAATAGATTTGGTAGCAATGTGCAACACATGTTCACAAAAGAAGTAACGAGGAGCTAGTTTGACTTTATGAAAAGCACACAAAAGCATAAAGAGATCAGATTTACATACAACACCAGAGCTAGTCCCTCGACTCAAGATGGTGCTAGTAATAAGCCTATGTATTAATCTAAGGGCTGGGTCTATTATTTGGGATGTCTTCGATCTGCCAGCATGAAAGCCCTGAAATTGGTTTGTAATATCTGTCCAAAATTGAACAGCATTCCAAACTCCTTTATCAGCTACCTCTGTGCCTATATATGGGACCCTAAATAAGCCATCAATAGCAAACCCAAAGATAGTATGAAATTGGTCCAATGATAACTCCCTATCCTGCCCTAAGCACCTAAATTTCATAATTAGCTTGTAATCCATCTCATGCAGTTTTAAGGTAGAAGAAAATGAGGATATAATTCCAAAACTAGGACTGGGTAAACTAACTCTTGTTTATGCACAAAATCCATCCAACCTAGACCACGAAGATAAGCAATAACACTATCAAATAGACTAGTAGATTTGAGGGCATCTTCAAAAATATACTTAATGGGTTGCACTTTCCTGTCCTTTAAACACTTAAAAGTTGCCTTATGGGTTGCATCAAGTAGAGGCCAAGGCAATTTAGATACTTGTGTTGCAACTGCTGAAGATTGCTTCTTACTAGAGGAGGGAGATTTGGCTTGCGGGTGAGAGGCAGAAGCACTAGCCCCTTGTCATATGGAAGTCACAGTCCTAGGGTTTTTGGGTGGAGGCTCAAAAGTAGGAGTGGTAGGCAGATCTTTCTGCTTTATGGGAGGTGGTGTAGATGTGATGGGTCAGGTTTTCTTGGACCAGATTCTCCTTATGTAGGTAAATGGTTGAGGAGGTGGAGAGGTTTATGGTAGAAGGGAATCAGGATTTGGGGCTTGGATGGCAAGGGGAGTGACTTGGAGGGGAGAGCCATGAGGAGAAGGGGGTGGGGTTTCCATGAAGGTCGACGATGATGGGGATGGAGAAAAAGAAGAAGAAACGAAAAGAAATGGAGGAGAAATATAAGGTTTTGGGTGGCGAAAAGAGAGAGAGAAGAAGAAGAGATGGTGCCGAGAAAAATGGGGAGAAGGGAGGTCTTGAACAGTAAATACGGGAAGTGAAAGGTGGGAAGTTGGGTGTGTAAAAAATTTTTGATTTGCACAGGACATGCAAATTTTTTGCATAAGGTGAAATTGGATGTGCATAGCTTATGCAGGCTCTTATGCAGGTTTCGGATAGAATGGGAATTTCTAAAAAATTAGTTGTGCAAGAGCGCATAAGTTATGCAAGCTCTTATGCAAATTTTGGCAGAAAAGAAATTCTAGTAAATTTGGTTATGCAGTAGTGCATAAGTTATGCACTTGGTTATGCAGAATTCGGCAGAAATGAGAATTTCAGGAAATTAAGTTATGCAAGAGTGCATAAGTTATGCACACACTTATGCAGATTTCGGCAAGAATGAGAATTTAAGGCAAAATGAGACCTAAAAACTGCACAAGTTATGCAGTTACTTATGCACAATTAAACAAGATTCAAATCACGTCAAGAGTGCATTGCAAATTTGGAAAATGCAAGGAAATGAAGAAATTCAACCCTGTGAAGCATAAATCATAAAAAATTATCATAAAAAACACATCAACAAATGTAAAATCCATCTCAATTGCACCATACAAGTTTGTGATCGCAAGTTCTGCATAAGAAATATTTATGAACAGTGCCATTTCAACTCAAACCATGTAAATTAACATTTTAGCACATTAAAGCTCAATAAGAATCTACATTAAGTTGCACTTATTCATAAAAGAAGATAGGCATTCCAAATTATGCCAATTAAATGTAGCATGTCCAAATTGAATTACACAACCCAATTAAGTTTAAAACCACAAAAATGACCCACTCACCATTATATAAACACGATAAGCACATATATATAAAAGATACACACCCAACCTTAACAAAGAAGCAAATACCATACACTGTAGAACCTTTTGCTGAAGAAATTTTCTGCATAAGCCAAGAAGGGATCCTGCATAGAAAGCAATGAAAATAAATCAATCTTGGAAGAGTTAATAGATAAAATATCATATTAAGAGTGACTCCCTAGCAGTGCAACAACTTTCATCCCTTTGAAACACATCTATAAAAGACAAAATTCAACAATGTCAAAAATTGAATTTGGGGAGATTTAAGACAAAAACAAAAATAATGCAAATAAAAGTAAATCAACAAAAGCAAAACAAAAGAACTTGGGGTGCCTCCCAAGAGCGCTAATTTATGATCCTTAGCTGGACTATTGGTGCATTTCACTAAAAAGAAGGTGTGAGATTAGAGAGCTTGTAATAGCTTGCTCCCTCTATTGGTTCTCCAGTTATGTCATGCTTCAATCTATGTCCATTGACCTTAAAATTCCTAGATTTTTCACTCCAAATTCCAATTGCTCCATAAGGGAAAACTTTAGAAACTCTATATGGGCCAATCCATCTTGATTTAAGTTTCCCGGAAAATAATTTCAATCTTAAGTTGAACAACAAAACTGAATCACCTTCTTTAAATTCCTTTTTCCTGAGATGCTTATCATGCCAAGCTTTGGTTTTTTCTTTATAAATGTGGGCATTTTCATAGGCATCCATTCTCAATTCTTCAAGATCATTAAGCTGCAATAGCCTCTTCTCCCTAGCTTGTTTGAGATCAAAATTCAAGGTTTGAATGGCCTAGTATGCTCTATCCTCTAGCTCCACAGGCAAATGACAAGGCTTGCTATACACTAACCTAAAAGGAGTAGTTCCTATAGGGATTTTGTAAGCAGTCCTATATGAACATAAAGCATCATCTAATTTGATAGACCAATCTTTCCTAGGATTGTTCACTGTTTTCTCCAAGATATGTTTGAGTTCCCTATTAGAAATTTCAACTTGTCCTGAAGTTTGAGGATGGTATGGGGTAGCTATCTTGTGTACTACACCATACTTCCTCATTAAGCTCTCAAATTGCTTATTACAAAAAAGTGAAACCCCCCATTACTAATTACAGCCCTTGGAGCTCCAAATCTACTCATTATTAGTTGGAGAATTTCACTAATTTCTTCGAGAATTTCACTACCACCTTAGCATCATTAGTTGGAGTTACAATAGCTTCTACCCACCTTGACACATAGTCAACTCTAACTAGAATGTATTTATCACCATATGAGGGAGGAAATGGGCCCATAAAATTTAGTCCTTATACATCAAATAATTCCACCTCAAGAATACCATTTTGGGGCATTTCATCTCTTTTGGACAGATTTCCATTCCTTTGACATTTATCACATCCTAACACAAATTTTCTCACATCCTTGAAAAGGTTTGGCCAAAAGAAACCAACTTGTAGAATTTTACTAGCTGTTTTAGAGATTCCAAAGTTTCCTTCATAATCAGAAGCATGACAATGATGCATAACACTCTCTATCTCCTTATCAGGAATACATCTTCTTATCAAACCATCACAACATTTCTTAAAGAGTAAAGGATCATCCCATCTATAAAATTTTGCCTCATGCAAAAACTTTTTTTCTTGTTGCCATGTCATTCCTAGAGGTAAAACTCCACAAGATAGATAATTCACCAAGTCTGCATACCAAGGTAATTTAGCAACAAGAGAGAAAAGTTGTTTATCCAAGAAAAACTCATCAATAGGGACTGCATCCATTTCTTCATCATCCAATTTCAACCTACTAAGATTATCTAAAACTACATTTTTAGCTTCCTTCTTATCTCTAATTTCCAAATCAAACTCTTGTAGGATCAAAATCCACCTAATGAGCCTAGGTTTAGCTCCTTTTTATGGAGCAAATACCTAATGGTAGCATGATCTGAAAATATAACCACCTTTGAATCAATAATGTAAGGTTTGAACTTTTTCAATGCAAAGATAATTGCTAAGAATTCCTTTTCAATTGTTGCATAATTGGTTTGAGCCTCATTCACTGTTCTACTAGCATAACAAATAGCATAAGCCCTCTTATCTTTACTTTAACCAAGAACAACTCCAATTGCATAGTTACTAGCATCACACATAATTTCAAAAGGTAGACTCCAATCAGGCTGTTGCATGATTGGTGCGATAATAAGAGCTTGCTTCAACCTACAAAAGGCATCCAAACACTCTTGGTCAAATACAAATGGTGTGTCATGGCTTAATAAATTAGACAAAGGTTTAGCTATTTTAGAAAAATCATTAATAAAGTGTCTATAGAACCCAACATGCTCTAAAAAACTTCGAATCCCCTTGACATTGGTGGGAGGGGGCATCTTTTCTATATCTTCAACCTTGGCTTTATCAACCTCTATTCTCCTATTAGACACCAAATGTCCAAGCACTATCCCTTCCTAAACTATGAAATGACACTTTTTCCAGTTTAACACAACGTCAATGTCTGCACATCGCTGTGAAACTTTAAAAAGATTAGCCAAACATATGTCAAATAAAAATCCATAAACAGAAAAGTCATCCATAAAAACCTCCATTATATCTTCAATGAAATATGAGAAGATTGCCATCATGCACCTTTGAAAAGTGGATGGTGCATTACACAACCCAAATGGCATCCTCCTATTGGCAAAAGTTCCATATGGACAAGTAAAAGTGGTTTTCTCTTGATCATTTGGATGGATAAGGATTTGGAAAAATCCTGAATACCCATCTAAATAGCAAAAATAAGAATGCCTAGCCAGTCTTTCCAACATTTGATCAATGAAGGGAAGTGGAAAGTGATCTTTTCCAGTGGCATTATTCAATTTTCTGTAATCTATGCTCTTTCGCCAACTAGTCACTGTTCTGATGGGAATTAATTCATTATTTTCATTTTTAACCACTGTCATTCCACCTTGTTGAGGGACAACATGTACTGGACTCACCCATGTACTGTCTGAGATAGGAAATATTATCCCTACATTAAGCAACTTCAAAATTTCCTTTTTAACAACTTCTTTCATATTTGGGTTCAACCTTCTCTGATGTTCAATAGAAGGTTTGCAATTTTCTTCCAAAATAATTCTATGCATGCAAAAGTGAGGGCTAATTCCCTTGATGTCATCTATTGTGTATCCTAAAACCTTCCTATATTGCCTCAACACTTTTAACAACTTATCAACCTCTAAAGTGCTCAAAGTTTCATTTACAATTAATGGATAAGTGTCATTGGGACCAAGAAATTCATACCTGAGTTGAGAAGGAAGTTACTTAAGTTCTACCTTAAATGCATCTTCTTCCTAGAATGATGGTTGCTTAGATTCAACTTTTTCCTTCTGTGTGAGTTGAAAAACTAGAGCAGAAATGAATGGAGGACTACTTTACAAGTGTTAAGCATATGCAACCAAATGAGGATTGTCATTGTCTATGCTTCCTCCATGAGCCAAGCAATTTTCAATTGGATCTTCCGGATATCTCTTTCTGAAATGTTCTTCAACAAGCTCATCAATGATATCAATTCTCAAACAAGTATCAGCTTCAAAATGATGCTTCTTCATGGTGTTATTAATATTGAAAACCAACTGATCTTCACCAACTCTAAAAGTTAATTTTTCTCCCTTAACATCAATCAATATTCCAGTTGTAGCTAGAAAGGGCCTTCCTAAAATAATTGGGATATTAGAATCCTCTTCCATGTTCAGAATGACAAAGTCAACAGGTATATAGAACTTTCCAACCTTCAGAGGCACATTCTCTAAAATTCCTTTCGGATACTTAATTGATCTGTCAGCTAACTGAAGAGAAATGTGGGTTGGTTTAAGATCTCCCATTTTGAGGCTTTCACAGATGGATAAGGGCATAAGGCTAACACTAGCCCCTAAATCACATAAAGCTTTTGTAGAACATGATTCTCCAATATGGCATAGAATTGAAAAACTTTTGGGGTCTTTGAGCTTAGGAGGAAGTTTCCTTTAGAGTATGGCACTACACTCTTCTGTTAAAGCTACAGTTTCATGGTCTTCAAGTCTCCTTTTGTTTGAGAGAATTTCTTTCAAGAATTTTGCATAAGAGGGCATTTGTGAAAGAGCATCAATGAAAGGTACATTTATATATAGCTTCTTCAAAACCTCTAAGAACTTCCTAAATTGCTTATCGAGTTTGGCTTTTTGAAATCTTTGTGGAAATGGAATTTGTGGCTTATAGGGCTCCAGAGCTTTGTACTCCTCTTCCTTCTCTTCAACTTTCTCTTTACCTTTTTCTGCACTTTCTTTCTCACTTTCTTGTTTTTCACTTTCATCAATTTCTTTCTCATTTTCTCTCTTCTCACCTTTTTCAATCTTTTCATTGTTTACAACCTTCCCACTCCTTAAAGTGATAGCTTGACACTGCTCTCCTGGGTTTTCTGGCTGACTTGGAAGTTTTCCAAAGGACTTGATACCAAAGGAAGATGCTTATTGTGCAATCTGGTTTTCCAGCATTCTGTTATGTGTTTGCATCTGTTCTAGCCTTGCTTTCATTTCTTTCATCTCTTCATCATGCTTTGTTTGGTTGGCAAGAATCTATTGTAACAAAGCTTCTGTGGTAGAACCTTGCTCTTGCTGGTTTGGTAGAGGATTTATGTTTCTCTACTGAAAATTAGGCAATGGTTGCCTATTTTGCTGATATGGAATTCCTTGTTGCAGTTGTGGTTGAAAATTCTGATTTGGGACTTGATTTTGCTGATTTCCCCATGAAAAGTTAGGATGATTCCTCCAAGCTAGATTATATGTTTAAGAGTAAGGATTCCCCATCTGTTTGTTCCCATAATTACCAACATATGCAGCCTGTTCTCCATATTCTACTCCACAACTCATTTTTCCTTCTACACAGGCAATCTATTGTGAACTTCCTGATGATGATGATGATGAACAGACCAACATACTTAAATCTTCCATCTTCTTTGCCAAAACATTTGTAAGTGCATCAAACTTTGCATTAATCATGTTGAATGGATCAAGCTCATACATTCCAGTAGCTTGCCTCTTTTGAGTTGAAGCTGGTACTCTTGGACTACTCTAAAGGTGAGTATTCTTTGTAATTTTCTCTAACAGCTCATAAGCTTCATCTTCTTGCTTCATAATAAATTCTCCTCCTGTTTGAGCATCAATAATCCCTTTAATTGATGGAGTGACATTGGTGTAAAAATTCTGGTTTATCATCCATTTTGGAATTGCATGATGTGGGCATTGTCTCTCTAACTCCTTCCATCTCATCCATGATTCATAAAGAGTTTCATCTTCTCTTGGTCTAAAAGTTGTCATTTGATTCCTCAATTCTTAAGTTTTTCCAGATGGAAAATATTGTGTAAGAAATGCATCAGTGAGTTACTCCCAATTTATAATAGAGTTGTGAGATAGAGAATCAAGCCAATCTAATGCTCTATCCTTCAAAGAGAATGGGAATAACTTCAATCTTACTGCATCATCAAATACTCGAGGTTGTTTTTGCATAGCACAAATCATAGCAAACTTCTTAAGATGTGTATGTGGGTTTTCTGAACGATGTCCCCCAAATTAGGAATTTTGAATCATTTGAAGTACCCTAAAATCCATCTTATAGCTATTTGCATCAATTCTTGGTCTTGCTATACTCTCTCTCAAATCATCAAAATGAGGAAATGCATGATCCATCATACTTCCCCTAGGCACATTAGCGTTTACAACTTCTTCACCATGAGCTGTATTTTCACTGTTTAGATTGTTTCCACCATTGCCACCAGCAATTCTAACTCTCTCATCAACCATTTCTGCTTCAATTTCAATTGCTCTCAAGGCTTCTTTCCTTTTTCTGGTATCTTTCTTGTTGGCTCTACAACACTTCTCAATTTCAGGATTAAATAATAAGGATGTGTCACTTGTGCTTCTAGTTCTTCTCATAAAAAAAATTAAGAGTACCTACAAAGAACAAACAAACACAAAATGAAAAGATAACAAAGATAAATGTAACACCCTCACTTTAGCTAGTCCGCACATTCTACTGTTTCGATAACTAATGTCAGTTCAGGCAGCCAGAATGTCTGGAACTATATTTAAACTAGAGTGAGGAGTCATAAATAGTCTAAACAATGACAAGAAAAATTAAGAAAAAATTTTTGAAATGAAATGAAATAAGGTTAAATGAGCCGAAACTACAGCGATGGGTGACCCTAACGGGAAGCTACTGTGAAGACAGCTAGCAACCCTAAACCGGAGGGAAACTCTGTGAAATAATTTCTGGGACTCCAATGAAGAGTTATTGAGGGTTCGACAGTAATAAAATGCCAAGAAAATGCTAAAAAAATTTATTCAATCAGTACATAGAATTTTAGCTCGTTTAGTTAAACGAAGGGCATTTTGGTCATTTCACCTTCAGAGATGATTTTTGACCAACTTGTCCATTCAAGTAAGTGAGGTATATGACAAAAATTATGAATAGATATTGTTAGAAATTTAATTAAAAATAAGAAATGAAAATAAGAAAACAAAGTAAAAAGAAATGAAATTTAATGATAATTATGACATCATAATGATGTCATTTAAAATCTCCCACCAATCACATTTAGACAAACACTTATTAAACTATTAAAAAGAGATAAATTTGGCTAAAAATTCTATCGTCTTCCTCATTTGTTTCAACTGGCCGAATTACCTCTACTGAAGCACTCTTTCATTTTTCTTCATCTACCCTAATTCTCTCACTCTCCTCACCATATTTTCCCTAAATTCCAATATTAAAATTTTCCCTAGACTCTAGCTAAAGTGTTTGGCTACCAAGATATTTGAAGAAAGTGAAGATTTGAACTTCTTAAGATTTAGCTACAAGAGGTTAGTGTCCAATCTTTCTTCTCTCTCTTTTAATTCTTGTTTAGGGACTTAATTTAAGTGGGAAATTGTAAGAAAATCGAATGAAAACCACTTGTATTTACATCCCTTGGTGTGTGGCTGGTTTAATGTGTTTGATAGGTTTAAACATGTTTATGGATGATGATGGTTGCATATGATTGAGTTAGAATGGAGGATGGAATTGATTGCATGAATTGGATGAGATGATGAGTTAGGGTTTTGAGCAAAAATAGGGTTTTGCTCATGTAATGGTGAATGAATATTTTGATGGTCAATTAGTAACCATTTGGTAAGGTTTGACTACAAAATGAAGTGAATTGTGGCATTAGATTAAGGATTTGGTATGCTGCCCTGTTGTGTCTGTAGGGTTAGACTTGAGTCCAGTGTGTTTGGGCAGCCATAACTTGGTTTGTGTAGCTTCAATTGCTGCAAGGCCAATTGAAAGTGAAACTAGACACATAATGGCACATTTTTTATAAAGAGACCCTACCCAGATAACCAACTTAAGTTGACCTAAAAAATTGCCTAAATCCGGGTACTACAATTCTGGACCTGGAAAATTGATCAAATAAATAGTGTTTGTTCAATTGGCCATAACTTTGTATAGAGAGGTCCAAATGACCTGATTTTTGAACCCATGGAAAGCTAAGACAATTTAGAACAATTTTAATGAAGAACAGAAACTCAAATTTTGACCATAACCAATTCAAATTGTCTACCAAAATCAGGATACCAAAACTGTCAGAACCAATTTCTGCCCAGAAATTATAGCTAATGGCCAATCCAG
Source organism: Hevea brasiliensis (assembly GCF_030052815.1). Classification (NCBI taxonomy): domain Eukaryota; kingdom Viridiplantae; phylum Streptophyta; class Magnoliopsida; order Malpighiales; family Euphorbiaceae; genus Hevea; species Hevea brasiliensis. The sequence goes on along the minus strand of NW_026614604.1, from coordinate 5,698 downwards.
CCAGCCATGGGAAAAATGGCATAACTTGAGCTACAAAACTCTAAATGGAGTGATTCAAAAAGGGAATTAAATAAGACACAATAAGGAACAACTTTGATGAAGAGAGTGTTATCAAATTTCTTCTACTATAGAAATGTCCAATAAAATAGTAAACATAAGCCATGAAATTTGAAAATTTGAAATAACCTTTAGTGAGCTTTGAAATGAAATTTGTAACAAATGCCAACAATTGTAGAATTCAAAATATGGTATGTTGGTGTCATTAGAACTAACATACCTATTTTTTATGAAAAAGTCAATTTTTTGGTTGACTAGTAAGGTGAATAGTAACTTCTAAATATCAAATGCAATGAATTACACAATTAACTTTGTAATATGCTATAGTATGCCCAGTATGATTGGTTTGGATAGGCTGGCATGCCAATAATGTTCTGATAGCAGTGCTGCATATGGTTTTATACCATTTCGTGATTTATGGCATTTAGTGCCATTTCGTAATATTATGGTCTATGACTATTCTGCTATGTTTGATATACTTGGCCTTGTGTCCAACGATTATTGTGACTTATTAGCTGTTCTGTTGCACATTTGGAGACACTTTGTGATCGATAGTGTGATGGCCCAAGGTACTTGATGCCCAGTGCTAGTTTATCCATTTATCCAGTCCGATCAATTTGCATAAGTTACTTGGGCAATTAAATCAAGTTTAATAAATTATTATCAAATAATGAACATAACAAGTACCAAATTGATAATATTATTAATAATTATCAAAATTTCAAGTTGCATAAAATATCAATAAAATGTCTGCATATTTATTTATTTTAATTTATTTATATTTTATATTGACACCACTAAGCTGTATTGCTTAGCGCGTCGCTGTTTGCCACGCGTAGGTACTAGAGACACCGATAGAGAGCTCAGCAGACCTCAGACTGGGTGATTATTCAGATCTGCAGGGAGTCCAGAGTCACCTCCATTACAGTGCATCTTTGGTAGGACCATTAGGTTCCTTTTTGTATTTTGTATTTCTACATTTTTGTAATAGACATAAATTTTGTTTTGTAAATTATAAACTCATGTAATTATATGTCATCAGAATTATCTCAGAATTTTATTACTTAATAAAACTTGAGTATTTCTTCATGAAATTGAGTTTAATTGTGATATGAATGAAAATTGTGAAATTGTGTTGAAATATTGAGATTTTTTAGAAATATTGAGATTTTGTTGATGGATATTGGAGTTGGTGATATGAACAATATACTGGGATTGTTTTTAACAGGTTGAGAAGAACTATTTTTCCAATTTATAGCCGGCACTCTACTGGATTTTCTGTAAAATTTGCAAAAATTTCAAATTAATTAAAATTTCAACAAATGATATAAATGTTAGAAATTTCACCTAAAAGCTTTTTAATCAATAATATACGACTTGGAAACTGTAATAAAATAAGATAAAATGCTCTGGCACTCTGTGTGACATGTCTTGCTCCGCTATACTGTAGACAGTAAGAGGTATTACATTTACTGGTATCAGAGCATGGTTTAGGCATTTCTTTGTCTAGATATAGTGCATACCATTGCATTGCATTTCTAAGAGTTGAGGTGACACTAATACAGATCTGTTTGTCTTTGATTGTTTTGGTTAGGATATGGACTCAACCTCATAGAGAGCAGTTGATGAAGAGGTGGAGAGTCATGCTCCACCCATGGCAGAAGCTAGAGGTAGAGGGGAACCTGCTCCGCCAGCACAAAAGGCACCTGCACAGCCTCCGTAGGCCATGTTTCAGCAAATGGCCAATTTTTTCAGACAAATGGCCGGAGTTATGCCATCGATACCATCTCCATAGCAGAAGTCCCATCTAGAAAAGATCAGAAAATTTGGGGCTGTGGATTTTCTGGGAAAGAAAGAAGATGACCCCATGGCAACTGAGAATTGGTTGGATAGAACCAGAAGGGTATTGAAGCAACTCCCTGCACCCCAGAGTAGAACTTGGAGGGTGCTGTGTCCTTGCTCCAAGATGATGCATATCAATGATGGGACACAGTATCCAATAAGGTGCAGCTAGATCAGATAACGTGGGACTTCTTCCTTACAGAATTCAGAAAGAAGTATGTTAGCGGTGTATATTTGGAAGAGAGGAAAAAAGAATTTATCAGTTTGAGGCAGAGGCAGTTATCAGTAGCAGAATATGAGCGGGAATTTATCAGACTGAGCTAGTATGGAAGGGAAATAGTACCCACTGAAGCCGAAAGATGCAGAAGGTTTGAAGAAGGATTGAATGATAGCATCAAGCTCATGGTAACAGCTTTGGGGATTTCAGATTTTACAAAACTAGTGGAAGCTGCACTGAAAGTAGAAAGAGTCAGAATTAGTGAGCAGAGTAGAAGGGATAAACAGCAGAAGAGAGGTCTGGGTCAGACCAGTTCATCCCCTACACCTGGTAAAAAATTTAAAGGTCCTCCTACTTAGAGTACTAGTCAGCCACAAGGTCAAGGCCAATCCCAAATGCCCAGATCCTCAATTCACACCGAGGAGAGGCCAGTCCACACTATCAGTGGGCAGCTCTCCAAGGACGGTGTTCAGGGGACTAGCCCCAGCAGGCTCTTCAGCGTGTCCACACTGCCAAAGGTGGCATAAGGGGGAATGTTGACTAGTGATTGTTGGTTATTTTCAGTGTGGGTCTACAAAACATCAATTCAGAGATTGCCCATGGAGGACTGCTACAGCTGCCCCAGCACAAGGAAACAGGCCTGCCCCTGCAGCCCAAAGGGGTAGAAGGCCCAATAAATCTGAGGCAATTGGTACATCACAGAGGCCTGCATCAGAGTCAGCTGAGAGGCTATAGGCAGGGGCACCAGCTAGAGCATATGCTATGAGGGCTCAGAAGGAGCAGGACACTTCGGACATCATCAGGGGTATTTTTTCCCTCTACAACACATCTGTGCATGCATTGGTGGATCCAGGATCTACCCACTCATACATATGCATCAAGCTACCCGTAGAAAGGGGGATACAATAGAGGAAAGTGACCAAAACATTCTGGTCACTAATCTACTAGGCCACGGCGTAGTAGTGAATAAGGTTTATAAAGGTTGCCCGTTGAGGATTCAGGGGTATGAGTTCTCAGCAGACCTAATTGAATTGCCTTTCCACGAGTTTGACGTGATCTTGGGAATGGATTGGCTATCGCGTCATCAGGCAATAATTAACTATAAATTGAAGAGGATTTCTTTGAAAACTTATGAGAATGAAAAGATAACAGTTGTGGGTGAAAGGGCAGACTTCTTGTCCAATGTCATCTCAGCCACCGTTGCAAGAAAATTGATGAGAAAAGGCTGTGAAGCCTATTTGGCACACGTGGTTGATACTAGGCAGGCTAAGCTCGACTTGTCTGACATACCCACAATAAGTGACTTCCCGGATGTATTCCCTGAAGAATTGCCTGGTTTGCCACCAGAAAGAGAAGTGGAGTTTGCCATTGAGGTACTACCGGGTACCACACCAATCTCCATTGCTCCATATAGCATGGCACCCATTGAATTGAAGGAGCTGAAAATCCAGTTATAGGAGTTACTGGATAAGGGATTCATACGACCCAGTGTGTCACCATAGGGAGCTTCGGTACTGTTTGTGAAGAAGAAAGATGGGACTTTGAGATTATGAATTGACTACCGGTAGTTAAATAAAGTAACTGTGAAGAACAAGTATCCATTGCCAAGAATTGATGATCTGTTTGATCAATTCAAGGGAGCACGCATTTTTTTTAAGATTGATCTCAGATCAGGGTATCATCAGCTGAGGGTAAAGGATATAAATGTGTATAAGACTACATTCAGGACTCGGTATGGGCACTATGAATTTCTGGTGATGCCGTTTGGGTTGATAAATGCACCAACAGCTTTCATGGACCTTATGAACTATATCTTCCATCCATACCTAGATCGATTTATAGTGGTCTTCATTGATGACATCCTGGTGTATTCCAAGGATAAAGTAGAACGTGATGAGCATTTAAGGATTGTTCTGTAGACCTTAAGAGAAAAGAAGCTGTATGTTAAGTTGTCCAAGTGTGAATTCTGGTTGAGTGAAATTGCATTCTTTGGACACATAGTATCAGCTGATGGGATTAGAGTAGATCCAAAGAAAATTGAAGTAGTGATAGAATGGAAGCCTCCTAGAAATGCAACTAATGTCAGAAGCTTCTTGGGGCTAGCTAGTTACTGCAGAAGATTTGTGAAGGGGTTTTCTCTGATAGCTACTCCATTGATCAAGTTGCTACACAAGAATGTGAAATTTGATTGGAATGACAAGTGTCAAGCCAGTTTTGAGAGGCTGAAGGCTATGTTGACAGAGGCACCAGTGTTAACACAGCCAGTATAGGGAAAAGACTTTGTGGTCTACAGTGATGCCTCATATAATGGACTAGGGTGTGTTTTGATGCAAGAGGGGAAAGTGGTCACCTATGCTTCCAGGAAGTTAAGGCCACATGAACAGAACTACCCTACTCATGATCTGGAGCTAGTAGCGATCATATTTGCACTGAAGATATGGAGGCACTACTTGTATGGTGAAAAGTGCTACATATACACAGACCACAAAAGTCTGAAATATTTTCCAACCTAGAAGGAGCTCAACCTTAGACAGCAGAGATGGATTGAGTTCCTAAAGGACTATAACTATGTAACAGACTATCATCCTGGGATGGCAAATGTGGTTGCTGATGCCTTGAGCAGAAAGTCCATCACAGTTTTGAGATCATTGAATGCCCATTTGTTCTTAGCTTAGGGCGGAGCTATTTTGGCTAAGTTGCAAGTAAGGCCAAACCTGCTACAACAGATACGAGATGGGCAGAAGGTAGATGAGAAGCTAATGGCTATTATAGGCAAAATCATGGAGGGGAAGGAGACAAAATATGAGGTGAGGGAAGATGAGTGTTTGTACTACAAAGGAAGAGTGTGTGTACCAGATGATGAAGAATTGAAAAGTAGTATTCTGAAAGAGGTACACACCAGTGCTTATGCTATGCACCCAGGAAGCACAAAAATGTATCATGATCTGAAGCCTCATTACTGGTGGCCTAGTATGAAGAAGGACATAGCTAACTATGTAACTAGATGTTTGACATATCAGCAAGTCAAGATAGAACATTAAGTTCCATCAAGTTTATTGCAGCCTATAAACATACCTAAATGGAAATGGGACTGGGTCACTATAGATTTTGTCAGTGGTCTACCTCTTACCCAGCAGAAACATGATGCAGTATGGGTGATAGTGGATAGGTTAACCAAATCAATACATTTTCTGCCAGTTAGGACTGACTACTCACTGGAGAAGCTAGCAAAATTGTATATCAATGAGATAGTTAGATTGCATGGAATCCCACTTTTCATCATATCTGATAGAGACTGAAGGTTTACATATAGATTTTTAAAGAAGTTGCAAGAAGCCTTAGGCACACAACTCTATTTTATCACAGCTTTTCATCCTCAAATGGATGGACAATCAGAATGAGTAATCCAGGTAAACTTTAAAACCTATTGAATTACTACAAATATTATATTGAAATGATAGTACTAATATGAAATATATGTTAGGTCCTTGAGGATATGCTGAGGAGTTGTGTTATTGAGTTTAAGGGAAGCTGGGACAGATACCTCCCACTGGCAGAATTTGCATACAATAATAGCTACTA